>NC_084624.1:51380277-51450277 GCF_033978795.1 Nerophis ophidion
GGCTACAATATATTATATTAAATTGTTTTGAAGTTAAAGAAATAACTTATTTTCAAGGTGTGGCGGTAATAAAAACGTTGTTGCGGCACACCACATTCAAAGCCTGATATATTAGTATATATTCAAAATATATTACATTTAATTATTATCATTAACATTATGTCAACAAGGCTCTTCCTTTGGCTACTGACATATGCAAGTATTGTGTCGTTTACATTTTTTGGGTTTAGCAGTATAGATCATATCACCATAGATATACTACATATATATGGAAGACAAAATATGTGCTGTCTGCTACGTGAAGGAAAACAGGCCTTACTTAGCAAGCAGGCATCCTTTAATTTTTGTGTATTCTAAAACCACAGAAAGTTCAGACATTTTGTCCCCAGTCGCCATAAACTTGCCGCTCAAAGACGTCTTGTCTTTCTGCTCATTCATATCTATGGATGACAGACATGTTGCCGTACTCTAAATAAATAAATGATAAATGGGTTGTACTTGTATAGCGCTTTTCTACCTTCAAGGTACTCAAAGCGCTTTGACACTACTTCCACATTTACTCATTCACACACACATTCACACACTGATGGAGGGAGCTGCCATGCAAGGCGCCAACCAGCACCCATCAGGAGCAAGGGTGAAGTGTCTTGCTCAGGACACAACGGACGTGACCAGGTTGGTACTAGGTGGGAATTGAACCAGGGACGCTCGGGTTGCGCACGGCCACTCTCCCCACTGCGCCACGCCGTCCCTACATGTCCCTAGATGTTATTGTCTCTCCTGATTTATGCTTCTAATTGCTAATTCCCTCTTCTTAGCTGGTTTTGCTCTGCTGTAACACAGTTCCTTTTAGCCTTCTGTTGAAGTGTAAAAACAATTTATTCTTTTCGTTTTTCACTACTTCACAATAAATCTAACTTAGTACATCAGCTAGCATAGCTTGTCCTCTCCTCCCTCCTCCATTTGTGTCCAGGCTAAACCATTTAACACTTACTGTAACGTTAATAAAATGTTAGCTAATGCTTCTCCCATGGTTAGTTAGAATCAAACGTATAACTAAAGTTTAGAGAACAATATAATTAATGTTACATTTTAGAACTGTCTTTAGTACTTTAAATAATGTACTATATATAGTATAATATAATATAATATAATATATATATATATAATCGATGTTTAAACATTTTCTATCGATTCATGAGTCGCCCACGTTTAAATCGTGATGAATCAGAGAATCGATCATTTTTCACTCCTCTATTCCTTATACTAACTATACTTTAGGAATTTTTTATTTTTTTTTAACAACTGAAAATCACACTTCACTTTTCACTCAGTCCTGTTAAATTGGAATATGGTCCACAGAAAGTAGCCTTATTCACCACAGAAAGGCTAAAAGTAAAATAACTCATTGACTTTTATCAACCATGACATAGTGTTAAATCTCAGCAAAGTCCGGTTACATAAATTATTTTTTCATGCTATAATTTTTTTGTTGAATCATTGAAATGTGCTTAATGTCAATATGCTATTAAGCATTAATCTACTGGTGTCTATATTTCATATTCCAGGGCTAAAATCTCACACCTGTAACTTTCAGTTCAATTTAGCTTAGAAACCTTGTAAAAAAGAAAATAGTGTTGCCTGAGATGAGCCAAAACATGAGTTTTTTTAGTAGTTCAATAAGTAAAATTAAATAAAATATGTATGTTTACGCACTAACCCCTCTGCTTCACGGTGGCAGAGGGGTTAGTGCGTCTGCCTCACAATACGAAGGTCCTGCAGTCCTGGGTTCAAATCCAGGCTCGGGATCTTTCTGTGTGGAGTTTGCATGTTCTCCCCGTGAATGCGTGGGTTCCCTCCGGGTACTCCGGCTTCCTCCCACTTCCAAAGACATGCACCTGGGGATAGGTTGATTGGCAACACTAAATTGGCCCTAGTGTGTGAATGAGAGTGTGAATGTTGTCTATCTGTGTTGGCCCTGCGATGAGGTGGCGACTTGTCCAGGGTGTACCCCGCCTTCCGCCCGATTGTAGCTGAGATAGGCGCCAGCGCCCCCCGCGACCCCGAAAGGGAATAAGCGGTAGAAAATGGATGGATGGATGTATGTTTACTTTTAGAGTTACAAGCACGGCATTGTTGTCATTATCTATTGTGTTAAGTATTAATTACTGTACTGTAAGTGTTGTTTTTTTAGCCTTTTAACAGCATTTTTCTGGTTTTGCTACCTAAATATTAGAAAGCAATGAACAAGTGATGTGTGGTTTGAAACATTTAAGAAGAACCTACAGCGTTGTCGACTCTGCCCCTCTCCTCGCCCCTTTTTTCCCCTCCTTTCTGCTGCACACAAAGAAGATTAACCAACATGGTAAAGTGGATTTAATATTTGTTTCTTTAATATTGGTGGCTGTTTAAAAGTTTTGTGATTTTAAACTGAGTGACTGTTTGTGTACTTGTCGGCAGGGCGGCTGAATATTGTACAAGGACAGTTTAACTAATTATTTTTTCTTTGTTATTATGAATAAAGTTGATCCATCATTAGTTTAATAAGAAGTACTGTATAGCACTTCATATTGTGGTCGAAGTATAAAACCTTTGACTAAAATATGGACTTTTGTCAAGGCTGTAACCTATTACTCATATTGACATTATTTCATTTGTAAATATGTGCTTCAATATGCAAACCTTTCTATTTAAGAACCCTGTTCAAAAACTTTAAAATCGTAAACTGAGGTTTCACTGAACTAGGAATATTTAATTTATCATTGATGGAGCAGACATGTGTTGTTCTGGATTTATTCAGAAGCTGGCACCGATATGTGTCCCCTTACACGATTGGAGTGGAACAGCAACACAGATTAAATGTAAGAGTTTGATTTCAAAGTGTGCTATTGAGCAAATAACAAATAAATGAAAAAAATTAAGTGGAACATTTCTGGTCCAAACTGATTAATGCACATTTCCCCCCAGAGACTACAGTCTTCTAATTGGCTCTTATTAAAGCATACTTCCATTGGTGAAGAAGCTCCGAATACTAATAGGCTCAGCGTTAAACAAGTTAATTGGCTGTGCGCAGCGCTGATGATAGCAGCTAAGAAAAGAATTTTGTTGAAATGTCAGCAACACACAGAAAAAAATTGATTTCACAGCTCCGACATCACATTCACCACCACTGTGTTCATGGAATTTAGGACAGGAAATGTTTTAAATTCATCGACGCCCCTTGTAGATAAATAAATATATACATCCATACATACATACATACATACATATATATATATATATATATATAAAAGCATCTTTAATGAGCACTACATAAATAAAACATTCCAGCTCCAGCGCCATCTATGTGACCTCCTAGCTAAATTATTTCAACATCACATGAGCATCGCCCAACAAAACTATGTCAAGCGAAGCAGTCGAGAAGAACTTGTGTTTCATCAGGCCATGAGGGAGGAGATACTCCTCAAAAAAAAATTCAGTGTGACAAAGTGCAGTTAAAGTTCTTTAAAGTTCTTGCTCCGGCTTATTAGTGATTCCTAGAGCTCAAAAAAAGTCTGCGGGCTATAGAGCGTTTTCCGTTCGGGCTCCAGTACTCTGGAATGCCCTCCCGGTAACAGTTCGAGATGCTACCTCAGTAGAAGCATTTAAGTCTCATCTTAAAACTCATCTGTATACTCTAGCCTTTAAATAGACCTCCTTTTTAGACCAGTTGATCTGCCGCTTCTTTTCTTTCTCCTATGTCCCCCCCTCCCTTGTGGAGGGGGTCCGGTCCGATGACCATGGATGAAGTACTGACTGTCCAGAGTCGAGACCCAGGATGGACCGCTCGTCGGGACCCAGGATGGACCGCTCGCCTGTATCGGTTGGGGACATCTCTACGCTGCTGATCCGCTTGAGATGGTTTCCTGTGGACGGGACTCTCACTGCTGTCTTGGAGCCACTATGGATTGAACTTTCACAGTATCATGTTAGACCCGCTCGACATCCATTGCTTTCGGTCCCCTAGAGGGGGGGGGGTTGCCCACATCTGAGGTCCTCTCCAAGGTTTCTCATAGTCAGCATTGTCACTGGCGTCCCACTGAATGTGAATTCTCCCTGCCCACTGGGTGTGAGTTTTCCTTGCCCTTTTGTGGGTTCTTCCGAGGATGTTGTAGTCGTAATGATTTGTGCAGTCCTTTGAGACATTTGTGATTTGGGGCTATATAAATAAACATTGATTGAATTAATTCATCCCTAAAAAAGGAGCATTATCAAATTGTAAAAGCCTTTTTTTTTTTTTTTTTTTTTAAATCCAGCCCTTGTATTGGATCTCGTTAAAAGGCAAAGGTGCAATCATCACTCGTTCATTGTGGCTAAGGCAAAACAGGTAAAACTTTGCTGGTGCTTCCATGGCAACTGCAAACATCTCACAGGCTCAACATTCTCACGTTTACCTTTTGGGGGAGGAGTCAGGCACACGGCTTGGCTCAATGCTGACAGGACGCTCTGCTCGGCCAATCCAATTCTCAGCTTCCCTGCGAGCGACCTGTCAATCAAAAATGGCTTTCACGTGGTCTCTGTGCTTCGTGTGTTAATGTGTATGCATGTGTACGAGCATGTGTATGTGACTAGTTAATAGTGTGAGCGGGTTCTCATTGTACCCAATGGGTTGAGTTTTTTCTTGCCTTGATGTGGGATCTGAGCTGAGGATGTTGTTGTGGCTTGTGCAAGTCCTTTGAGACACTTGTGATTATTTGTGGCTATATAAATAAACTATGATTGATTGAAGTGCAAGTGTATGTGCATGTGTGTGTGTGTGTCAGTGGGCTCCCTTACCTGACAATGTAGCGGGCCTCGGAGAATCGGCACGCCACAAAAAGGCCTTTGATGATGTCAATTTTCTTATTCATGGCCTGAGATGGAGGGAGAAAATTGACATTCAAGGGACAAGCGAGCACACAAAGACTTAAGGGTCAGTGAAACAAACGGCATGTTTTGGCTAGGGGGAACGGCGGTGGAAAAAACAGGGAAAGAAATGGAACTAATTGCTTTAGGCAAACTAGATAAACAATAATCAATGTGTAAAATGTTTAAAACGAAGATTAAAAAAAATAAAAAAAATTAAAAAATAAAATCAATGTAGCTTGCATTCCAGGCCAGTGGGTGGCAATGTAACATTACAAAGAAACATCAGAGGTGTCTAAAGCATATACATGAATATTTAAGTATTAAGGAGGTGACATTGATACGTTTTGTACATTTAAGATGCTAAAAACAAATGTATGCAGCTCAAAATATTCTAAGCAACAACTTAGTGCTGTGTTAAAGCCGATAAAGCTAATTAATGTAATATACATTTTTATAAGTCAATTCATTTTTAGTCTTTCGGGAGTCAGAACTAAGAAGAACTATAATTAAAAAAAAAACAAAAAAAAAAACGGAATTGACCGGCCCTGCTGAAGTCAAAATAAAGACTTATTGGCTTATTCCACCACACAAGCATGTTTGTTTTAATGCTTTCCCCTTATTGTATAATAAAAAACAATAAATATGAAAACATCATCGTCCGGCTCACCGAGTTTCCGCTCATGCTGGCGATTTCCTTCAGTTTCTTAAACACACCCCCTACTGTCAGACTGGCCGGCTGGAACATGGTCCGCTGGTTACTACGGGAACTCTCAGCCACAAGGCCCAGGTCTCCTTTCTCCTGGGCCTCTGACTTGATTTTATCCAACTGTCGCCCTGGAAGAATGTAAGATAGTAAACAGCAGCAGAGAGCCAAACAAGTGTATTGATTTTAAAGTGTGTGTGTGCACATTTGTGTTACCAGTCGCTTGTGCAACAGCTTTCATCAGCACCGTCTCCCCAACTCCAAGTTCCATCCCAAGGTAGGCAGGACCCAGCTGGTTTAAACACAAATATACGCAGCACAGCAGGTCGTCTGCACACCCACCCACACACACACACACACACATCAAGACATGAAAACATCTACAAAGCTCTTGGAAAGTGAGGCGTCTCCTTGATGGAGCAGCTGGCTGCCAACGTGCAGCGCGGCAAATGAAATGACGCTTACCTGGAGAGAGAAGTACCACGGAGCGGAACAGGTTGGACAGCGTCTCGATGTTCCTCAGTCTAAGGACAAAGACAACAGCTTTGAGACGTCAACGCCATGCGGCAGCTAATGAGATTTGTCTGGAGCTTTTCGGAGGAGAGACTTTGTTGTTTTTAATTAGAATTCGCACATGTTGAGAGAAGGGAAGCTTCACTTACAAATCTTTACATGTTAAGGTTTTAAAATTCACACAGAGAATTACAAAAAAAAAAAAAAGTCTCCAAGATTTTATCATCTCTGGACCAACCAGCATCTTCAATAAACGAGACATCTTGGAACACTCCAAGACCTACTTCTCGGTTTAACATTTACTTTCTCACCTTCCGGAGTCTTCTTCGATCCTCTCGAAGGTGCGTGCGACTGCAAGGTAGGGCACTCTAAAGAAAAGGAGACCAATGAGTGAAAGTGGATAATCTAACAACGTACTCATATAGGCTATGTGCACTGTGCAAGACTTAGGTGTTCTACTGGCCCCCGTCTGCCCTGCGTTCTGCCAACACTTGTGTTTCAGCCCGTTCTCTTGTCCTATCATTCCTATTCTGTTTTACTGCAATTTTCCTGACTTTGTGGATTGTTTCCGGCCTTATTTCGAGCCCTGATTATTTCTATCATGCAAGGTAGATTTAGATTTATTGGTCCCCGTTGGGGAAATTCATTTTCACTGCCGTACATTTAAACAGACATTACACATCACAAAACAAAAATAACAACCTGTCTTTGTCAGACAGGTCGGCCGGGCCTGCTGTTAAGGGCGGCTATAGTTGCGGGGATAAGGCTTTTCCTCCGGAATTTAATGGTTCTATACCTGCGCCCTGATGGTAGAGGGATTATGTATTGGTGTAGTGGGTGACTGATATCCTGGACAATCGTGTCTGCCAGTCGAATGATGGACCTTCCATCCATCCATCCATCATCTTCCGCTTATCCGAGGTCGGGTCGCGGGGGCAACAGCCTAAGCAGGGAAACCCAG
This sequence comes from Nerophis ophidion, assembly GCF_033978795.1. Taxonomy (NCBI): domain Eukaryota; kingdom Metazoa; phylum Chordata; class Actinopteri; order Syngnathiformes; family Syngnathidae; genus Nerophis; species Nerophis ophidion. The sequence goes on from NC_084624.1 coordinate 51,387,342, forward strand.
ACTTCCCTCTCCCCAGCCACTTCGTCTAGCTCTTCCCGGGGGATCCCGAGGCGTTCCCAGGCCAGCCGGGAGACATAGTCTTCCCAATGTGTCCTGGGTCTTCCCCGTGGCCTCCTACCGGTTGGACGTGCCCTAAACACCTCCCTAGGGAGGCGTTCGGGTGGCATCCTGACCAGATGCCCGAACCACCTCATCTGGCTCCTCTCGATGTGAAGGAGCAGCGGCTTTACTTTGAGTTCCTCCCGGATGGCAGAGCTTCTCACCCTACTCTAGCCTTTAAATAGACTCCCTTTTTAGACCAGTTGATCTGCCGTTTCTTTTCTTTTTCTTCTATGTCCCACTCTCCCGTGTGGAGGGGGTCCGGTCCGATCCGGTGGCCATGTACTGCTTGCCTGTGTATCGGCTGGGGACATCTCTGCGCTGCTGGTCCGCCTACGCTTGGGATGGTTTCCTGCTGGCTCCGCTGTGAACGGGACTCTCGCTGCTGTGTCTTGGATCCTCTTTGGACTGGACTCTCGCGACTGTGTTGGATCCATTGTGGATTGAACTTTCACAGTATCATGTTAGATCCGCTCGACATCCATTGCTTTCCTCCTCTCTAAGGTTCTCATAGTCATCATTGTCACCGACGTCCCACTGGGTCATTATTGTCACCAATGTCCCACTGGGTGTGAGTTTTCCTTGCCCTTATGTGGGCCTACCGAGGATGTCGTGGTGGTTTGTGCAGCCCTTTGAGACACTAGTGATTTAGGGCTATATAAGTAAACATTGATTGATTGATTGATCTCTAAGGGAGAGCCCCGCCACACGGCGGAGGAAACTCATTTGGGCCGCTTGTACCCGTGATCTTATCCTTTCGGTCATGACCCAAAGCTCATGACCATAGGTGAGGATGGGAACGTAGATCGACCGGTAAATTGAGAGCTTTGCCTTCCGGCTCAGCTCCTTCTTCACCCCAACGGACCGGTACAACGTCCGCATTACTGAAGACGCCGCACCGATCCGCCTGTCGATCTCACGATCCACTCTTCCCTCACTCGTGAACAAGACTCCTAGGTACTTGAACTCCTCCACTTGGGGCAGGGTCTCCTCCCCAACCCGGAGATGGCATTCCACCCTTTTCCGGGAGAGAACCATGGACTCGGACTTGGAGGTGCTGATTCTCATTCCGGTCGCTTCACACTCGGCTGCGAACCGATCCAGCGAGAGCTGAAGATCCCGGTCAGATGAGGCCATCAGGACCACATCATCTGCAAAAAGCAGAGACCTAATCCTGCGGTTACCAAACCGGAACCCCTCAACGCCTTGACTGCGCCTAGAAATGATGGACCTGTGGTTTAAATCTGAAAAGTTGGGTGTGGGTAGGCCGATGATTTTAGCTCCTATGTTTGTAACGCGTGTGAGTTTGGTCCGGTTGGTTACAGAAAGCATGGTGAAAAAACATGTGGGACAGTATATAAGGATGGATTGAACAATGCCTTGGTAAAGTAATAACAGTAGATGAGGTGCAACGTTGAGACCTTTAAGTTTTCAGATGGCTGACAGTCTTTGTTGATTTCTTTTTTTGAATGTCCGTGGTGTGCTGATCAAAGGTGAATTAATTGTCCAAGGTTACGCTCAGGTATTTAAAAGTGTCAACTGTTTTAACCGTTTGTGTGTTTATGATGATGGGGTGCAGCTCTCACTACAGTGGGACACGCTTGCCTCGACGTAATCAAAAATGGCTGACTCACAACATTGGCAGTTGTCGGCAGAGCTAAAATCGAAATCAAAACTAAATCCATCCATCCATTTTCTACCGCTTGTCCCTTTTGGGGTCGCTGGAGCCTAGCTCAGCTGCATTCGGGAGGTAGGCGGGGTACACCCTGGACAAGTCGCCACCTCATCGCAGGGCCAAAACTAAATCAGAAACATCCATCCATCCATCCATTTTCTACCGCTTATTCCCTTTTTGGGGTCGCGGGGGGCGCTGGCGCCTATCTCAGCTACAATCGGGCGGAAGGCGGTGTACACCCTGGACAAGTCGCCACCTCATCGCAGGGCCAACACAGATAGACAGACAACATTCACACTCACATTCACACACTAGGGCCAATTTAGTGTTGCCAATCAACCTATCCCCAGGTGCATGTCTTTGGAAGTGGGAGGAAGCCGGAGTACCCGGAGGGAACCCACGCATTCACGGGGAGAACATGCAAACTCCACACAGAAACAAATATTTTTTAACTTATAGCATCGCTTTCCACCATGTGTGCATATCTTTTTAGATTATTTTGCTCTTTATATAATATTGTTGCAACAAGACTATTGTGTAGTTCTGAGCGATGATTTAGTGGTTAGGTTTACGGCTGGGCGATATGGCCTTTTTTTAATATCTCGATATTTTTAGGCCATGCCACGATACACAATATATATCTCGATATTTTGCCTTAGCCTTGATTGAAAACATAAGGCATAATATAATGCCAGCAGTATGATGATTCTATGTGTCTACATTAAAACATTCTTGTTCATACTGCATTAGTATATGCTCATTTTAAACTTTCATGCAGAGAGGGAAATCCCAACTAAGTCAATTGACCAGTACTGTATTTATTAAACACTTATTAAGCAGTGGCACAAACATTCATGCCATTTCAAAACAGAAAGTACAAGATTGTCAGAGACATTTTAAAACAAGCTATGAGTGCACTTTTGTGCATGATGTCACCAAGATGACATATCACAACAACACTAATTTAAAGTGCACTTTTTGTACAGAATGCCACTACAATAGTTTAAAACAAATAAAGTGCACTGTTGTGCATGATGTCACACAAGATATTTCAATAACTGTCAAATAAAAATGAGCTGCATAATAGGAAATCAAATTGCGTATGTCCTTTGCTATGTGGACGCTATCTCCTTCTGTTGTGGACTATTTTTTTCATACGGTGTTGATGTGGAAATGGTTGTCTCTGCCTTTTGTTGGTGTGGCACCCAACGGAGATGTTGAAATGCGGAGTAAGCACTCTTCATTCTCTAGCAGGTGACTTTTCAAATGATGCTACTTATTAGCAGTAATGCTACTTTGTGTTGCAACGCTTTTGCCCCACATTTGAAGAATTACGGTTGTTTATTCGACATATTCCCGCTTGAAGCCAAACCACCACCAGACGATGGACCCCATGCTATTTTTTTTGGGAATGAATTCTTCCTTTATTTGTTACCAGATTCACACCTTCTTTCTCTCATATTACCACTCGCACCACAGCTAATGTTACCCATGCTGCTACCTCTCTGCTCCGCGTATGTGACGTATGTAAGACGGTGCGCTTGTTTAAGTCTCTGTAAGAAGGAGGGACAAGAAAGAGTGAGAAGAGCCTGTAGTGTAATGCCCGCAGCTAAAAGCAACTGCGTGAGAACGTATACTCGAATATCCCGATATTGACATTTTCTATATCGCACAGAGACAAACCGGCGATATATCGAGTATATCGATATACTGCCCATCCCTAGTTGGGCTATAGGGAGCAGTAGCATTTGCCTGCTGGCTAGGAGCTAGCGTCTTGCTATACATCCAACGCAGGTCGAAACCATATGAAAATCAACATGCATTCGTCCCGAACAACGAACCAAAACTTACTGCCTCATCACCATTGCGTTCAAAAGACTCCGGCTTATTAGTGATTCCTAGAGCTCAAAAAAAGTCTGCGGGCTATAGAGCGTTTTCCGTTCGGGCTCCAGTACTCTGGAATGCCCTCCCGGTAACAGTTCGAGATGCTACCTCAGTAGAAGCATTTAAGTCTCATCTTAAAACTCATCTGTATACTCTAGCCTTTAAATAGACCTCCTTTTTAGACCAGTTGATCTGCCGCTTCTTTTCTTTCTCCTATGTCCCCCCCTCCCTTGTGGAGGGGGTCCGGTCCGATGACCATGGATGAAGTACTGACTGTCCAGAGTCGAGACCCAGGATGGACCGCTCGTCGGGACCCAGGATGGACCGCTCGCCTGTATCGGTTGGGGACATCTCTACGCTGCTGATCCGCTTGAGATGGTTTCCTGTGGACGGGACTCTCACTGCTGTCTTGGAGCCACTATGGATTGAACTTTCACAGTATCATGTTAGACCCGCTCGACATCCATTGCTTTCGGTCCCCTAGAGGGGGGGGGTTGCCCACATCTGAGGTCCTCTCCAAGGTTTCTCATAGTCAGCATTGTCACTGGCGTCCCACTGGATGTGAATTCTCCCTGCCCACTGGGTGTGAGTTTTCCTTGCCCTTTTGTGGGTTCTTCCGAGGATGTTGTAGTCGTAATGATTTGTGCAGTCCTTTGAGACATTTGTGATTTGGGGCTATATAAATAAACATTGATTGACATTGATTGATCATTGCATTACATCCTCTGGGTTTTCCACAGATTGCCGATATACTTTTAGCGGTGGAAGTGTAATTTCGGATGTGGTCAATATGACGTCATCAAATAATCTGCATAATCAGAAATGATGCATATATACTTTTTCTAAAAAGACTATACATACGTTTAGAAAAAAAATGTGTTCTATCGGACATGTTACCTTTCCCCTTAATGTCATTGAATGTGGCGCACCGCCACGGCATTTTTATTCCTGCCACACCTTGAACTAAATATTTTGGTGTTTTTTTTAAGTGTAAAACAAATTAAAGTAGGGATGTCCGATAATATCGGACTGCCGATATTATCGACCGATAAATGCTTTAAAATGTAATATCAGAAATTATCAGTATCGGTTTCAAAAAGTAAAATTTATGACTTTTTAAAACGCTGCTGTGTACACGCACACTTGAATGCAAGTCATACTTGGTCAACAGCCATACAGGTCACACTGAGGGTGGCTGTATAAACAACTTTAACACTGTTACAAATATGCGCCACATTGTGAACCCACACCAAACAAGAATGACAAACACATTTCGGGAGAACGTCCGCACTGTAACACAACATAAACACAACAGACCAAATACCCGGACCCCCTTGCAGCACTAACTCCTCCGGGACGCTACAATATACAACCCCGCCACACCCAACCCCACCCACATCAACCTCCGTATGGTCTCCCGGGTAGAGCATGTCCCAAATTCCAAGCTGCTGTTTAGAGGCATGTTAAAAAAAAAAATTCACTTTGTGACCGCAATAAAAAATATGGCAGTGCCATGTTGGCATTTTTTTCCATAACTTGAGTTTAATTATTTTGGAAAACCTTGTTACAATGTTTAATGCATGCAGCAGGGCATCACAACAAAATTATGCATAATAATGTGTTAATTCCACGACTGTATATATCGGTATCGGTAATAAAGAATTGGACAATATCGGAATATCGGATATCGGCAAAAAAGCCATTATCGCCCATCTCTAAATTAAAGCAATATAATATATCGAGGCCCCCCCCAAAAAAAATCACAAAGTTAGACAATATCTTTAATTTTTATTACCAATCTTATGATAACAAACAGCACCAATCCAACAGATTTTACCTCCCGTGCACATACTTTTGTCTCAGTGACTGCTTGGGTTCCCTCCGGGTACTCCGGCTTCCGCATTGTTCGTAGTTAACTAAAAATCAATTGCGATTTATCGCGGGTAGATATAATATTTCATCATTAATAAGTGTACCCTAGACAGATAATGTTAAAGTTTTAACACCATGAATGGACACATAAATTGCTTTAATAAAATATGTTTTAAAGATTATGTTTTTTTTAAATAGCTCAACACAATTTAATGACCATAAAAAACGGCTGTATTGCCAGATTGAGCATTTTGGAGAAATACAGAATTTGTTTTCCTGTATAAGGAGCACTTGCCTTAAGAGAAGGAGCTACACTTCCATGTTTAACTACCAGGTTCAAGCATTAATAACACCAAATGTCGATTGTTATGATCATGCTTCGATTGTGGATTGGATGGATGGATATTTGGCAATATCCATCCATTTTCTCATGCTTGTCCATTTTGGGGTTACAGAGGGGGTGGAGCCTATCCCAGCTGTAATCTGTAATATTTCTACCTGAATAAATTATTCTGATATTCTGTATATTACATGTTGCACAAGTTAAATATCTTCATATTGCTGCATGAAAATGTTTGAACCAATTTATATTAATTAATAAAATGTAATATTCAGCCTGCTAATCATTCTGTAATTGAAGACTCAAACAGATCACGCTATGAAATAATTTAGACAGTATTTTGGACAGCTAGAAAAATCCCCCGCCGCCTGCGCCTTTCCTCAACTGATGTACTAGCATTTCTTTAGGTGTAATTATTATCAGAGTGAAATTACAAAACATCTGTGACAAAGAAAGACATTTTTAATTATGTTATGTATTGAAACCAGATGTATAGCATAGCGCTTTTTTTTTGAACCCGGAAAAGTGTGTGATTGGTTTGAGAAAGTATCTTGACATGTTTGATGTCGGATCTATCAATACATACATTTTCTACCGCTTGTCCTTTTCGGGGTCGCGGGGGTGCTGAAACCTATCCCAGCTACACTTGTGCGGAAGGCGGGGTACACCCTGAACAAGTCGCCACCTCATCGCATGGCCAACACTGATATAGACAACATTCACACTAATATTCACACACTAGTCTCTTTTCGACTTCCTTCATTTCCGTTGAGCTTTTATGTATTATTCTTACTAAATCAGTCACTGTAAAAATCTAAGTGTTATGTTATCAAGCATCCTAACTGTAATCTGAATACGGAAGTGAAGCACTCCACACCTCTGAACGACGTTTGCTACAGTGATGTCGCCTCGTTTCACAACGAAAAATAGTCCCTTCTTGTCGGGAGAACAACTTGCCATGGCTTGGAACCTGATATTTCCATAAGGTGGCCTTTCCTTTGTCCATTTCTGCTCGCTTGTGGCTCATCAGTAACAAATGAACTGCAGTCAAGTTCCCCCCTCTACGGCACGGGCCGAGGGTCAAAAAGGACACATGCGCGTTAATCGGCTGTTAAAAAAAATGGTGTCCTTATTGAAATTTATAGTCGACATATTACTGCGTTAACTTTGACAGCCCTACTTAAAACACATTTACAAGTGAGCACCCTCCAGGCATCCACGTAATGGTTGCAAACAGACCTTACATATATCTCGGCTGGTATAGCTCGGTTGGTAGAGCGGCCGTGCCAGCAACCTGATGGGTGCAGGTTCGATCCCCGCTTCCGCCATCCTAGTCACTGCCGTTGTGTCCTTGGGCAAGAGACTTTAGCCACCTGCTCCCAGTGCCACCCACACTGGTTTAAATGTAACTTATATATTGGGTTTCACTATGTAAAGCGCTTTGAGTCACTAGAGAAAAAGCGCTATATAAATATAATTCACTTCACTTTAAATTATGTTATAAAATGTGCCGGTTTATTAATAAGAAGAGGAGCGATCGCATTGTTAAAATTAAGTGATAGTACCAATGGTTGTCACACACACACACACTAAGTGTGGTGAAATTTGCATTTGACCCATCACCCTTGTTCACCCCCTGGGAGGGGAGGGGAGCAGTGAGCAGCAGCAGTGGCCGCGCCCTGAAATCATTTTTGGTGATTTAGCCCCCAATTCCAACCCTTGATGCTGACTGCCAAGCAGGGAGGTAATGGCTCCCATTTTTATGAGCTTTGGTATGACTCGGCCGGGGTTTGAACTCACAACCTACCGATTTTAGGGCGGACGCTCTAACCACTAGGCCAGTGGTTCTCAACCTTTTTTCAGTGATGTGCCCCCTGTGAACACATTTTTAATTCAAGTACCCCCTAATCAGAGGAAAGCATTTTTGGTGAAAAAGAGAGATAAAGAAGTAAAATACAGCACTATGTCATCAGTTTCTGATTTATTAAATTGTATAACAGTGCAAAATATTGCTCATTTGTAGTGGTCTTTCTTGAACTATTTGGAAAAAAAGATATAAAAATAACTAAAAACTTGTTGAAAAATAAACAAGCGATTCAATTATGAATAAAGATTTCTACACATAGAAGTAATCATCAACTTAAAGTGTCCTCTTTGGGGATTGTAAGAGATCCATCCGGATTCCTTCACAAAAAAAGAAATCTTTAACTTCAATATTTATGGAATATGTCCACAAAAAATATAGCTCCCTACACTGAATATGGCATTGTTGCATTTCTTTTCACAGCTTATGAACTTACATTCATATTTTGTTGAAGTATTATTCGATAAATATATCTATAAAGGATTTTTGAATTGTTGCTATTTTTAGAATATTTTTTAAAAATCTCACGTACCCCTTGGCATACCTTCAAGTATCCCCAGGGGTACGCGTACCCCCATTTAAGAACCACTGCACTAGGCCACTGAGCAGGTCGCATGTACCTACGGTGGTGTCGTGACTTTGCCCACCTTATCTAACGTAACAAAAAAGGTGAATGAAGCACAAATGCGCTCACACTCATCAATCAGACTTTAAGTTGCATTGGCAGAGTGTGAGTACAATCAGGAAACTAACTTGTGACCCTGTTTCCAGCAGGCGTGGTTCACAGGGTGGTAGTTGGGTCTGGACGGATCGTAGTCGGTCTCGGTCGTAGTTGACTCCCTGTGGAAGAAATGGTGGCATCATGGTGCGGCGACGGGAGAGTTAAATGGCGAGCTCGCTTCCTGTTTCCTCACTTTTTTGAGTCCTCGACTGAAGGCTTCTTCTTCTCGCCTTCATTCTTCTGAGATTTCTCTGTCTTCACTGCAGCTTTCCTGGGAGCTAGGAGGCGGTAGGTAAACAAAAACAGTCAGTCATTGCTGTTGTGACCACAATCTATTTTAATTGTTGTCTCCTGACCAAAGAAGCTGCTGATTGGTGCTTTCTTGGCCTCCACTTTAGGGTGCTTCTCTGGCACTTCTGTGTCCTTTTCATCACTCATCTTCTCTTCATCAGTATCAGGGGTTTTCTCCTCATGTATGCCATCTTTGGGATTATTTTCCGCCTCCTTAACTGTTTCATCTCCGCTCTTGGCCTCTTCCTCTTCTTGCTCTGCTCTCGCCTCCTCGCTCACCTCCTTTTTAATATTTTCTTCCTTGGCATCCTCCTCCACCTCCACTTCGCCTGCACACAAGGGGGGGAGACTCATTGAGGGGATGAATGTTAGCCATGTTGTTTACTGAAGGTGAACCAGCTGCTCGGGGGAGCCCACAGTTTGAATTGAGCTAGTAGTTTGAAAGAATTTCAGAAAAAAGGAAAAAAAAAAAGCAAGGCTAAATGACAACTTATCCCCAGGTGCAAAGACATGCACCTGGGGATAAGTTGATTGGCAACACTAAATTGGCCCTAGTGTGTGAATGTGAGTGTGAATGTTGTGTGTCTATCTGTGTTGGCCCTGCGATGAGGTGGCGACTTGTCCAGGGTGTACCCCGCCTTCCGCCCGATTGTAGCTGAGATAGGCGCCAGCGCCCCCCGCGACCCCGAAAGGGAATAAGCGGTAGGAAATGGATGGATGGAAGGCTAAATGACAGCAGACACTAAACTTTATTTACCATATTTCCTTGAATTGCCGCGGGGCATATAGTATGCGCCTAGCCTTGAATTACCGGTATAGCTCGGTTGGTAGAGCAGCCGTGCCAGCAACTTGAGGGTTGCAGGTTCGATTCCCGCTTCTGCCATCCTAGTCACTACCGTTGTGTCCTTGGGCAAGACACTTTACCCACCTGCTCCCAGTGCCACCCACACTGGTTTAAATGTAACTTAGATATTGGGTTTCACTATGTAAAGCGCTTTGAGTCACTAGAGAAAAGCGCTATATAAATATAATTCACTTCACTGCCGGGTCAAACTCGCTTCGCAAAATAATTAGCGAATGCTTAGTATTACCGCCTTGTCAAACTCATGACATCACGAGTGACACTTCCCCTGTCATCATTTTCAAAATGGAGGAGGCTGATTTCAATACCTGTAATTTGAAATCGCATAAAGGGAAGAAGATTAAGAGCTATTCAGTAGGATTTAAGGTCCAAGCTTACATCACACTCAAATTTTTACTGTATGCCTTTGGTAAGTGGCGGAGTGAGAAGAGGTTTTAAAATAATTAGCGCATGCTTACTTTTACCGCATGCCTTTGGTAAGCGCAGGAGTGAGAAGAGGTTCTAAATTAATTAGCGCCCCGGCGGCAATTCAAGGAAATACGGTACTCTCTTTTTAATAGCACTGGATAGTCTTTAAAGCCTGTTATTGATTCAGAGAGAACTATTTTCAAACACTTCTGATGGCTCATGTATAGAACACTTCTGTCTGGATTTCAACCAAAGTTTTAAAGAAAAATTATGCCTCAAAGTCAAACAAAACTAGTAGGGTCAAATTTACATTTTATATCAATTTCGATTGACACTTGACTATTGAAAATGTCTTAAGTCTGTTACAAGATACAAATGTACTTGAATATTGAAAATGTCTTCAGTCTGTTACAAAATACAAATGTACTTTTTTTCTCTTCACCATGAACAACTTTGGACCGTTTAAAATGCGATTTTGAAATACGAAAGTAATTGCAAGTGAAAGTGTACTTGTATTGAAACATTCCATTACAGAAAATTGCATTAAAAAAATCGAGAAATAATAACAGTAAATATTAGAACATGCTGTTATGAAACAACCGGAATTGTTTGATGCATTACATTGTATCGTTTGCATGTTCGAAATAAACTAAAACTGAACTGAATTCGGGGTGCAACGAAACAAAATTCACGGTTCGGTCACAGTTAGATGTTTTTTCGATACTAAAAAATGAGATATTTGCAAACATTTTTTTAAATTATAGTTTATCCAAATGATCATCATATTTGTTTAGACTTAAAAGTACAGTTTTTAAATTAAATTAAAGCGGTCTGGTGCAGCTCGGTGGAACTGTCGCACCGAGCCGTCTCGCGGGTCCTTTCCCCACATTATAGAGGCTGACCTGCAGGCTCGGAGAGACTCACATGCCCGAACAAGTGTGAAGGACGCCGTAAGGACGCTGCCTTCGTCTTCTATTGACATCACGGTCAACAGCAGAGAATTACGGTTTATGACACAAAATACCCTTCAGTGGAAACACCTACACCTACAAGCCGGGAATGTACTCTATTAAAAGGATAGAAATATCGCTTTTATTTTGAGAAAAACTGCAATGGAAACGCAGCTACTGTCATCTTACATTTTGTAAATCACTGTCCGCGGGTTTATCCCGGATTTATTTAACCTTCGTCTTGTGTTAGGGTCGGCACCGACCCGTTTTAGTTTTTAAACGCATAAAAACACATCATGAATTTATTTTTTTGCATCAAAGCTTTTTGACTTTGTCAGGAACCTCTTTGTCAACAAAATAAAACATTTTAATTTTTTTCACTAAATTATAAAATGCTCTGGTAGAAATTATGCCGTTGGTGTTGTTAGGGTCAGTTTCGACCCGGTTATAAAAATAAGATGATAAAGCAATGATAAGAGCCAAAACTGAACACACTGACAGCCAGCTCCTCTCCCAATCATGTGAGCTTTAGTGGATTCTCATTTTACCTTGTTATCCTGTACAAAAACAAACAAAAGACAGACACAAAAAGTGTCACTTTTTGCCACTCTGATTTTGTTTTTTTTATTAGTTTTGGAACTAGTAATCTATTTCTCTTGGTTTCATTTTCTTGATTGGTTGTTTGTTTGGTGTTGGATTTCTGTTGCTGAAAAAAATACTTTTTAGCCTTTTTCTTGAAGTAAATATATATGGGTCGAAATTGACCTGTAACACCATAGATGTTACTATAGTTAAAATTCTTAAAATGAAAAAATAAACAAAACACATTTATTTAAGAGATGTGTTCTAATACCCCTTAGTAATAGTTAGGTAACACAACAACCTTTTTTTATTTATAAGATTCTCTTGAGGTTCGTTTTACCATTTTTAAAAATTGAAATCGAGGCGTATACTGACAAAATAAGGCCCAATGGCCCAAACCAAAAATATTAAAACCAATATTTTCAAGGATAAGGAAGCCTACAAGGTAACCAAGAGATGAGAAACAAATTGGATGATAGATAATTGTTTTTAGTGTATTTTACAGCTGATTTAAAACATGGGTCAAAACCGACCCGTTAACATAAGAGATGGTAACAGAAAGCTAACACAAGAGGAAGGTTAAGTACGTCCACATCTCAGATATGCTGCCTCTGATCCAGACAATCCCATGTGTATTGCTTCCATTATCCCAACATCCTGTTTCGGCAGTGCTTTTTCGCTGAGCAAAGTCTTTTTTTTTTGCCGACTTTACGGTGCATCACTAGTCAATAGTGTGCAAATCCATCCATCCATCCATTTTCTACCGCTTGTCCCTTTTGGGGTCGTCGGGGGGCTGGAGCCTATCCCAGCTGCACTCAGGCAGAAGACAGGTAAACAAGTCGCCAACACAGACAGACAATAATTCGCACTCAAATTGATTCACACACTTGGGCCAATATATAATAAAATCCATCCATCCATCCATCATCTTCCGCTTATCCGAGGTCGGGTCGCGGGGGCAACAGCCTAAGCAGGGAAACCCATACTTCCCTCTCCCCAGCCACTTCGTCTAGCTCTTCCCGGGGGATCCTGAGGCGTTCCCAGACCAGCCGGGAGACATAGTCTTCCCAACGTGTCCTGGGTCTTCCCCGTGGCCTCCTACCGGTTGGACGTGCCCTAAACACCTCCCTAGGGAGGCGTTCGGGTGGCATCCTGACCAGATGCCCGAACCACCTCATCTGGCTCCTCTCGATGTGAAGGAGCAGCGGCTTTACGTTGAGCTCCTCCCGGATGGCAGAGCTTCTCACCTTATCTCTAAGGGAGAGCCCCGCCACCCGGCGGAGGAAACTCATTTCGGCCGCTTGTACCCGTGATCTTATCCTTTCGGTCATGACCCAAAGCTCATGACCATAGGTGAGGATGGGAACGTAGATCGACCGGTAAATTGAGAGCTTTGCCTTCCGGCTCAGCTCCTTCTTCACCACAACGGATCGGTACAACGTCCGCATTACTGAAGACGCCGCCCCGATCCGCCTGTCGATCTCACGATCCACTCTTCCCTCACTCGTGAACAAGACTCCTAGGTACTTGAACTCCTCCACTTGGGGCAGGGTCTCCTCCCCAACCCGGAGATGGCACTCCACCCTTTTGCGGGCAAGAACCATGGACTCGGACTTGGAGGTGCTGATTCTCATTCCGGTCGCTTCACACTCGGCTGCGAACCGATCCAGTGAGAGCTGAAGATCCCGGTCAGATGAAGCCATCAGGACCACATCATCTGCAAAAAGAAGAGACCTAATCCTGCGGTCACCAAACCGGAACCCCTCAACGTCTTGACTGCGCCTAGAAATTCTGTCCATAAAAGTTATGAACAGAATCGGTGACAAAGGACAGCCTTGGCGGAGTCCAACCCTCACTGGAAATGTGTTCGACTTACTGCCGGCAATGCGGACCAAGCTCTGGCACTGATCATACAGGGAGTGGACCGCCACAATAAGACAGTCCGATACCCCATACTCTCTGAGCACTCCCCACAGGACTTCCCGAGGGACACGGTCGAACGCCTTCTCCAAGTCCACAAAGCACATGTAGACTGGTTGGGCAAACTCCCATGCACCCTCAAGAACCCTGCCGAGAGTATAGAGCTGGTCCACAGTTCCACGACCAGGACGAAAACCACATTGTTCCTCCTGGATCCGAGGTTCGACTATCCGGCGTAGCCTCCTCTCCAGTACACCTGAATAAACCTTACCGGGAAGGCTGAGGAGTGTGATCCCACGATAGTTGGAACACACCCTCCGGTCCCCCTTCTTAAAGAGAGGAACCACCACCCCGGTCTGCCAATCCAGAGGTACCGCCCCCGATGTAATAAAATACTGTATAAATATGTACTGTATGTATAGATATCCAATTATACTGTAATGACCTGTATGTTATGAACACGACGTGTTGGCGGAAAATGAGGAAGTTTCAAGTGTCCGGGAAAGCATTGAGACGAACGTATGTGCACATGTTGGAATTTTGCTGGTTGTTGGTATAAGATTTGCAAAAAAAAAAAAAGTTAAAGAGCGTCAGACTTTGTGTAACTTATACTGCCTATACTGGCTCACCTGCACTGGCTTCCTGTGCACTTAAGATGTGACTTTAAGGTTTTACTACTTACGTATAAAATACTACACGGTCTAGCTCCATCCTATCTTGCCGATTGTATTGTACCGTATGTCCCGGCAGGAAATCTGCGTTCAAAAGACTCCGGCTTATTAGTGATTCCCAGAGCCCAAAAAAAGTCTGCAGGCTATAGAGAGTTTTCGGTTCGGGCTCCAGTACTCTGGAATGCCCTCCCGGTAACAGTTCGAGATGCTACCTCAGTAGAAGCATTTAAGTCTCATCTTAAAACTCATTTGTATACTCTAGCCCAGGGGTCGGGAACCTTTTTGGTTGAGAGAGCCATACAAGCCAAATATTTTTTTAAAGTATTTCCGTGAGAGCCATATCATTTATTTATTTTTTAACACTGAATACAACTATATGCGTGCATTTTTAAGAAAGACCAACATTTTTAGAGTATAATAAGTCTCTTATTCTTTTTAATAACATTGTTATTCTGAAGCTAACCAAAAATAAATAAAATACTCCTTACCATTAATGCGACTTCATGAACAGGTGCGGTAGAAACCGGATGGATGGATGAAAATGCATGAGAATATTTTATATTTTGAACGTTATTTTTGACACTGATTACCAGCGGAATTATTCATTACTTATCGTGTTAAGCAATGTCAGCTAAGATTTATTTGAGAGCCAGGTGCAGTCATCAAAAGAACCAAAGGTTCCCTACCCCTGCTCTAGCCTTTAAATAGACCCCGTTTTAGACCAGTTGATCTGCCGTTTCCTTTCTTTTTCTCCTATGTCCCCCCCTTCCTTGTGGAGGGGGTGCGGTCCGCTGGCCATGGATGAAGTACTGGCTGTCCAGAGTCGGGACCCAGGATGGACTGCTCGTCCAGAGTCGGAACGCAGGATGGACCGCCCGCCTGTGTATCGGTTGGGGACATCTCTGTGCTGCTGATCCGCCTCTGCTTGGGATGGTTTCCTGCTGGCTACACTTTGGACGGGACTCTCGCTACTATATTGGATCCACTTTGGACTGGACTCTAACGGGTATGTTAGATCCACTATGGATTGGACTTTCACAATATCATGTTAGATCCGCTCGACATCCATTGCTTTCGGTCCCCCCCGGTGCCCACATATGCGGTCCTCTCCAAGGTTTCTCAAAGTCATCATTGTCGACGTCCCACTGGGGTGAGTTTTTCCTTGCCCTTATGTGGGCTCTACCGAGGATGTCGTTGTGGTTTGTGCAGCCCTTTGAGACACTTGTGATTTAGGGCTATATAAATAAACATTGATTGATTGATTGAACTTCTTCTCAACACCTTATTTTACTTTAATTTGTTTTCGTGTGAAAAAAAAATCATTTTTAAGGTGTGGTAGCATATATTTTGCCGGGGCGGTGCGGAACAATCAAATACAAAAAGTGGAAACCCTGAATTTAGTTTTATATTTACAATAGTTAATTTATTTTTAGTCTGTGTTGAACCTGCGATGAGGTGGCGACGTGTCCAGGGTGTACGACGCCTTCCGCCCGATTGTAGCTGAGATAGACACCAGCGCCCCCCGCGACCCCAAAGGGAATAAGCGGTAGTAAATGGATGGATTATCTTTTTATAGCCGTGAAAAAGGTAAGAATGGTCAAATGTTCCTAAAAAAAAATTGTGTAAATATGTAAGCTATTTTTCTGGGACTCTTATTTTGTAAACACAGTCAGACAAGATCTAACAAAGGGCTGGGTGATAAAACTATTTCAATATATATTGTGATAGACCACGTAAACAATATCAATCAATCAATGTTTATTTATATAGCCCCAAATCACAAATGTCTCAAAGGACTGCACAAATCATTACGACTACAACATCCTCGGAAGAACCCACAAAAGGGCAAGGAAAACTCACACCCAGTGGGCAGGGAGAATTCACATCCAGTGGGACGCCAGTGACAATGCTGACTATGAGAAACCTTGGAGAGGACCTCAGATGTGGGCAACCCCCCCCCCTCTAGGGGACCGAAAGCAATGGATGTCGAGCGGGTCCAACATGATACTGTGAAAGTTCAATCCATAGTGGCTCCAACACAGCCGCGAGAGTTCAGTTCAAGCGGATCCAAGACAGCAGCCAGAGTCCCGTCCCGTTATATCAATAAAAAATGTTTGGTAGAAAGTTCGATATATTTTTTTTCTTTGTCCGAAAGTGGCAAAGTAAGGTTAGTTGCATGGACAAAGGCACTTGCTAACCAAGCAATGCAGAAAGCGATCACTGTTCAGTGGGAGTGACACGCTAACAGCCAATCAGGTAGGTAACAGTATTGACTCTCATCTGGTTGTATTTTCTTTTTGTCACGCGGTTGATTCTTTGCATGGAGTTAAAATAAAAAATAAAATGACTGCTACAAAGATCGAATAAATTCTTGACAAAATACAAAAAGTCACTTTGACGGTGGCAGGTTTTTTTTGGGATTCTGTTAAATTGGACCATAGTCAGACCAAGACGCTCGTAATCAGTAATACCATACAGTCTGCACTAAATCTAGAGCAAATAGTTACTCTCAAGTTTCTCTATCTTTGCATTTTCACACTTTGCAATATTTTTTTACACTCCAATAAGCATTTCGTACGTATTCCTTATTTGTACATCTTAACTTTAAAACATTATTACGGTAAGTGTTCAATGTTATTTAAAAATTTGCGCCAGCGGTGCTGTGGCTCCCTTTTGAGGAAGTAAGCAGTGTTGCCTAAAGTACATTAACAAATGACGGTTTTCGATAATTAAACACTTCAACGGTATTAGTAACCGTTGGGAATTTTACCACAGTTTATTATTACACTGTTTACAGTTACATCGCTAATGTAAACATAGGGAGACACAGAAGTGATTACTTCGCCGATATAAATAGTTTGTCTGGGTTAGCGCTTATACTAGGTTAATATTCAAGTCACGAAATGTAAATTTAGTTTTGTTGGCGCTTTTTGAATGGTTATTTTTCTGACTTTATGGCTGGAATAGTGGAGCTCCCATTGGCTCCGCTGTATGTGGACTTTTATTTAAGTTTATTCAATATTTACAATGCATTAAAAAAAATCTATCCGTCTTTTCTTTCATGATTGTGAATGATACGCAACATTACAAAAATATGTGCAGATCCCCTTTAAACTATGCTGTAAAAATGCAAATATCCTTTGAAAATATGACTTATAATAGCCAAATACTGGAGGATACGTTTTTTAATTATGATAAAAAACAAAAAAAATTAAAAGGTTTTATGGAATAATAAATCAATGTCATACTAGGAATGCAAATAATGCATGTATTAGAAAATGGATGGTTGATTTAAACATTTTAGAAAAAATGTCATGGAATGATATTTGAAAAAATGCCAATAAGCCTTTTAGATGCATTAAAGAAACCAGTCAATTTAACGTCTTGAATAGATTGCATTTTAAACCCTCCAAGTTGTTTAAAATAGGTACAGTATATAGCAAGATATATATAAAGTGTCAGCCAGTTAAATTAATTTTAATTCATTTACTGTAGGAATGTCAGAAAAGACTTCTGGTCTGTTGTGAGAATTGCATTGTTTGTCCATCCTAGGCTCACGTAGTACACGAGATTTGCTGATGTCAGCCAAGTTAGCGGCTGCGTGTTGAACTGGCGACTAAAATAAATAAGTCATTTATGAAACCAGCTCGGCTTCCTCATTAACATTACATGGTATCAGAGTTAAGGAATTGAAGGCTTTCAAGTCCTTAACTCTGATACCATGTAATGTTAATCAATGTCCTCAGGATGGACCGAGACCGCATCCCCAAGATCGCACTACGTTGGACTCCACCTGGGAAAATGAAGCAAGGCCGGCCCAAGAACACTTGGCGCCGTACGGTGACAGCTGAGCTGAAGGAGATGAACCTAACCTGGGGCGAGGCACAGCATGTGTAACGTAACTGTAACGTATTATTTTCGGGTCTCCCCATGTCTAGCATTAAAACATTACAGTTGGTACAAAATGCGGCTGCTAGACTTTTGACAAAAACATGAAAGTTTGATCACATTACACCTGTACTGGCTCTCCTGCACTGGCTTCCTGTGCACTTAAGATGTGACTTTAAGGTTTTATTACTTACGTATAAAATACTACACGGTCTAGCTCCATCCTATCTTGCCGATTGTATTGTACCATATGTCCCGGCAAGAAATCTGCGTTCAAATGACTCCGGCTTATTAGTGATTCCCAAAGCCCAAAAAAAGTCTGCGGGCTATAGAGCGTTTTCCGTTCGGGCTCCAGTACTCTGGAATGCCCTCCCGGTAACAGTTCGAGATGCCACCTCAGTAGAAGCATTTAAGTCTCACCTTAAAACTCATTTGTATACTCTAGCCTTTAAATAGACTCCCTTTTTAGACCAGTTGATCTGCCGTTTCTTTTCTTTTTCTTCTATGTCCCACTCTCCCTTGTGGAGGGGGTCCGGTCCGATCCGGTGGCCATGTACTGCTTGCCTGTGTATCGGCTGGGGACATCTCTGCGCTGCTGATCCGCCTCCGCTTGGGATGGTTTCCTGCTGGCTCCGCTATGAACGGGACTCTCGCTGCTGTGTTGGATCCGCTTTGGACTGGACTCTCGCGACTGTGTTGGATCCATTGTGGATTGAACTTTCACAGTATCATGTTAGACCCGCTCGACATCCATTGCTTTCCTCCTCTCCAAGGTTCTCATAGTCATCATTGTCACCGACGTCCCACTGGGTGTGAGTTTTCCTTGCCCTTATGTGGGCCTACCGAGGATGTCGTAGTGGTTTGTGCAGCCCTTTGAGACACTAGTGATTTAGGGCTATATAAGTAAACATTGATTGATTGATTGATTGATGTTGCTCAAGACAGGTCAAGATGGAGGCAGATCATCGAAGCCTTTTGTCCCGTCAGGGACGAAAAGGATTAAGAGAGTTAAGGACTACATGCCTACAGTGACCAAAGAATAGCAAAGTTTGGGCCCCCGAGCCTTTTAATTTTGCCGTTCAATGGAGTGTCCGCTATGCAGGCAACGCTTTTCTTGCTTTCAGACATTATAAAACCTCTTGTGTCCAGTGTGAAAGCCAGAGCCGAAGAAAGGAAACAGACAGATAGACGTAGCAATTTATCGATGACTGCAACATTCTTAAATTCATTTTCATACATCTTTTGATGGATAGACATATCGACAATCGGCCCAGTCATACAATTGTATTAAATATTTTAATGCCTTTGAACCTTGCATTTGAAGGCCTACTGAAACCCACTACTAGCGACCACGCAGTCTGATAGTTTATATATCAATGATGAAATATTAACATTGCAACACATGCCAATACGGCCTTTTTAGTTTACTAAAATCACAATTTTAAATTTCACGCGGAGTTTCTTGTTGAAAACGTCGCGGAATGATGACGCGTGCACGTGACGTCCCGGGTTGCAGGGGACATATTAGCGCAGCAAAATTTGCGGCTAAAAGTTGTCTCTTTTCATCGCGCAATTAAACAGTATTCTGGACATCTGTGTTGCTGAATCTTTTGCATTTTGTTCAGTTAATAATGGAGAAGTCAAAGTAGAAAGGTGGAGGTGGGAAGCTTTAGCCTTTAGCCACACAAACACACGGTGTTTCATTGTTTAAAATTCCCGGAGGTGAAGCTTTACTATGGATAAGAGCGGTCAAGCGAACAGGGTTCCCGACATTGTCAACTGGCAGGTTTCGGTGAGAAAATTGTGGTAAAAAGTCGCCTCTTACCAATGATCAGCTGAGCTTGCGCCGTCCATGCAGCTGCCGTCGACTTCCCTCAGAAACTGGTGTCAAGACACCCGTGGACACACCCCTCCGACTATCAGGAACTATTTAATCTCACTAAAACACTAGCAGCACAATAGAAAGATGAGGAATTTCCGAAAATTATCCTAGTAAATGTGTCTAAAAACATCTGAATCCGTCCCAATGCAATCGCCTTTTTTTTTTTTTTTACTTTTT
Source organism: Nerophis ophidion (assembly GCF_033978795.1). Lineage (NCBI taxonomy): Eukaryota > Metazoa > Chordata > Actinopteri > Syngnathiformes > Syngnathidae > Nerophis > Nerophis ophidion. Next base: position 51,407,428 of record NC_084624.1, read on the forward strand.
TTTTTTCTAGTCCTTCCCTATCAATATCATCATCCACGAATGTTTCATCCTCGCACAAATTTATGGGGAAATTGTCGTTTTCTCAGTCCGAATAGCTCTTGCTGCTGGAGGCTCCCATTATAAACAATGTGAGGACGTGAGGAGCCCTCACCCTTGGGACGTCATCGTCTGCGACTTCCGGTAAAGGCAAGGATTTTTTATTAGCGACCAAAAGTTGTGAACTTTATCGTCTATTTTCTCTAAATCCTTTCAGCAAAAATATGGCAATATCGCGAAATGATCAAGTATGACACATAGAATGGACCTGATATCCCCGTTTAAATAAGAAAATCTCATTTCAGTAGGCCTTTAATGCTTTTCAACGCCAGAGAAGGCTTTCATTTTCACAAAAAACATTTAATGACTTTTAATGCTTTTTAATACCCTGAAAAAAACTTGGAGACAAACAACCATTCGCACTCACATTAATACCTATTGACAATTTAGTGAGAGAAAGCCGAAGAGCCCGGGAAAAACCCACACACGCACGGGTAGAACATGCAAACTCCACACGAAAAACTCCAAACGGAGATTTGAACCCATATCTCCTGACCGTGTAGCCTACATACAAACCGCAATGTAAAGGTTAGGTAAAACTACCAATAAAACAATAAAGAGATGTAGAACAGTTGTGCAATTAGGCTCAAAGCTGTCAAGCACCGAGGGCTCACCTGCGTCGTCCCCCACACGGGCTCGTTTGCTTTGCTGACCCTTGGCTGCCTTGGTTTCCGCGCCATCGTCCTGGCTGTCGTTGAGGCTCTCGTCAAGCTTCCTCTTGGGTAACGTCTTCCTAGCTGTAGGCATGCAATCAGAATGGACACAGTGAGGACAAAAAGGTGAATGTGTATTATGGTGTATTGGTATACTGAAAGGACACTTTTCTAATGTGTTGACAGTGAAAAACTATTATAATTGCATCGTATTCATGTGTCACTGGACACTAAAAGTCACCTCGAGCAACTTTTATTCAGATGAGCTCCAACAACAACATGGCAGAAACCCACATGAGCCCTGCGCTTTACAGCAGACAATCTATGCCTAAATTACAATACTACTTGAATGTTTTCCAGCATGTGGCAACACGCTGCTCTTAAAAGACACAGCAGGCATCAAACAACGGGCTGCAAAAGTCAGAGGAAAGAATCAGCAGACACACTTTGGAGTGAAAATTCTCTTTCTGCATTTGTGCTGAGCCATTAAAAATACAAGACACTCCACTTAGGGGACCTTAACCATTCTATTTTATGTTCAGTGCAGGCGGCGTAAATGTACCCGGCAACGCTTAGGATCATTAATGGGGCAAAAACAGAGTGAAAAGACCATTTTTCCCTCACCGTTTTAAAAAAAAAAATTTTTTTTAATTGTTTTATTAAGACTTTTGTCAATTAAAGGGGAATGGCACTTTTTGGGGGAAATTTACCTACCGTTCACAATCATTGTGAAACACTTGTTGATTAATGTTATTTCATTTTAATGCATTCTAAATATTAAGTAAATGCAATCAAAAGTCTGGTCAAAAGTCCATTGGTAGTTAATTTTTTCGGAAAATATATTTTGTTTTGAAATAAATAGTCTTTCCTCACAGTGGCTGGGGGCATTTATTGAGGCTTAGACATTTATTAGGGGGAGTGGCTAACATTACATTTGATTAAAATATGTATTCAATATTTAGTTACTATTTAGCATTAATTATTTTAAATATATATCCCCAGATAAAGTCCAATATAATTAGTTAGTAGGTATTAGGTCATACAAATTATTCTGAATACAAATGTATTTATTCAGTATTTATTCAACTGCAGAGGGTACCAAATGTCGATTAGTCGATTGTTTTTTTATTACAAATATGACGTTATCCAGTAAAAAATTTACAAAAATGAGAACAAATTTCAAATAATTTGTGTTTCCTCAAATAGCTGCAAGGACTTGTTCATTTATTCAACTTCAGAGAAGTTGTGAAATGTCTAATAGGTGAGGGGTTACATTTTCAAAACACATTTTTTTTCATACAATATTAAACAATGTTGTAAACTTGCTCAGAAAAAAATGATAATTTTGCGTATATACACTTGGGCAAAAAAGTATTTAGTCAGCCCCCGATTGTGCAAGTTCTCCCACTTAAAATGATGACAGAGGTCTGTAATCTTTATCATAGGTTCACTTCAACTGTAAAAGACAGAATGTGAAAAAAAATCCAGGAATTCACATTGTAGGAATTTTAAAGAATTTATTTGTAAATTATGGTGGAAAATAAGTATTTGGTCAACAATTCAAAGCTCTCACTGATGGAAGGAGGTTTTGGCTCAAAATGTCACAATACATGGCCCCATTCATTCTTTCCTTAACACAGAGTAATCGTCCTGTCCCCTTAGCAGAAAAACAGCCCCAAAGCATGATGTTTCCACCCCCATGCTTCACAGTAGGTATGGTGTTCTTGGGATGCAACTCAGTATTCTTCTTCCTCCAAACACGACGAGTTGAGTTTATACCCAAATGGAAACATGGATGATACAGCAGAGGATTGGGAGAATGCCATGCGGTCAGATGAAACCAAAATAGAACTTTTTGGTATAAACTCAACTCATCGTGTTTGGAAGAAGAAGAATACTGAGTTGCATCCCAAGAACACCCAACCTACTGTGAAGCATGGGGGTGGAAACATCATGCTTTGGGGCTGTTTTTCTGCTAAGGGGACAGGACGATTGATATATGTTAAGTAAAGAATGAATGGGGCCATGTATCGTGAGATTTTGAGCCAAAACCTCCTTCCATCAGTGAGAGCTTTGAATGGTTGACCAAATACTTATTTTCCACCATAATTTACAAATAAATTCTTTAAAATTCCTACTATGTGAATTCCTGGATTTTTTTTCCACATTCTGTCTCTCGCAGTTGAAGTGTACCTATGATGAAAATTACAGACCTCTGTCATCATTTTAAGTGGGAGAACTTGCACAACCGGTGGCAGACTAAATACTTTTTTGCCCCACTGTATGTAGGTAGGTATGTGCTGCTATGTTGATTAACAACAATGTTAAAAAAAAATTATGAAATTGTGCGCCATTTTCTGACCTGTCCTGCGCTTGACAACAGTACCAGGGGAGGGCGACGTGGAGTTGGGGGTGCTGGGTGACATGGAGGAGGCCGGCGTGACGGGAGTAACAGGTGGCGGCGGTGGAGACAGCGGGGTGGGAATCGCCTTAAACATGTCATCCTGTTTATAATTGTGAATCAATGTATTGTACTGTGTCGTAGGTGTGGACGTAACAACCATTTTTCTTACCTTTTCTGAAACCTTTTGCTCTCTTTTCTTGGTGTTTACTTGCTCTTTCACCTTTGGCGCTTCGTCTTCGTCACTGTCAAAAATCTGCCGGCTGCGCTTTGCAGCCTTCTTGACGGGCGAATCCGCTTCCTGGACGCCATTCTGGACCTTGAGAGGGCTTTTGAAAGTCCTGGAAGTCACACATCATGCATGCCATAACATTTGTTTATGTACAAGCTCGTTTAGAGAGCATATTCATCAAAGAGGAGTTAAGTCGGCAGCAAAAGCCATAAGATCAAGTCCGGAGTGATGAAAACAGATTAAAAGTACATTGCAGTTCACAGAGCTCTGATTAGTTTAGGATATTCAAGTCAAATAAAGATGCTGTAGTTTACACAGATTTACAACCAAACAATTACTTTGCTAAAAGACGAAAAATAAAACAACTAAAGAAATCTGATAAAATCTTATAAATACATTGTATTATTTGTAGGGGTGTAACGGTACACAAAAATTTCGGTTCGGTAAGTACCTCGGTTCAGAGGTCACGGTTCGGTTCATTTTCGGTACAGTAAGAAAACAACAAAATATAAATTTTTTGATTATTTATTTAACAAATTTGCTAAATCTTCCACCAAAAACATTTTTCTTAGTGAAATATTTAATGTGAAATAATCGGAAACTTGTATAGGTCAATATTTAATAATAACATTGATTTTGATTCAATATTATGTTTTGAGCAATGACAGTTTGAAAGAAAAAAAAACAGCTTTGTTTTATTTGTCAACGTTGCAACTTTTTCCTAAATTACATTTAGCCTTTAAGCTTTTTTATTTCACTTTTGTTTATGTTTTTGTGTATTTTAATAGTATTTTTAGAATGTGCCGTGGGCCTTTAAAACATTAGCTGTGGGCCGCAAATGGCCTCCGGGACACACTTTTGACACCCCTGCTAAAGATAATTAAAAAAAAAAATCTGATAAATCTATGGGTAAAAAGCAGAGCCTGGCGACGCATGCGCATTTATTATAACTCTCTCGCTCTCTCTGTCTCTGCCCCGCCCTCATGAATGCTGCTGCGTGCAGCACTTTTTTTTTTGTTTTCAACCCCTTCTCAACCCTGAACGTACATTGAAAATATACGCAACCCTAACTTAAAATGCCGGACATTCGAGGCATTTAAGAAACTCCGCCTGGACAGCCTCGCAAAAGAGGACATATCCGGTGAAAAGAGGTATGGTCAGTCTATCGTAGCCCGGTCGTTGTCATCATGCCTTGTGTTGTTGATTTTTTTGATTGATTGAAACTTTTATTAGTAGATTGCACAGTACAGCACATATTCCGTACAATTGACCACTAAATGGTAACACCCGAATACGTTTTTCAACTTGTTTAAGTCGGGGTCCACGTTAATCAATTCACGGTGCCTCGGTGTGCATGTTTACACAACGTGCGGTGCGCTACTTAATATGTCCGTGTCGTTCGGTACACCTCCGAATTGAACCGAAACCCCCGTACCGAAACGGTTCATTACAAATACACGTACCGCTACACCCCTAATTATTTGTCACGAGATCAGTGACGTGCGAGCTACTTGTAAAATGTTGTAAACTAATCTACTAGTTACTCTTGATTAAATACAAGTGACACAGCAAAAGTATTATTCAATTAACACTCATTAGCGCTGCAGACCCCCATTTGAAACGATGTCAGGAACCCCCTAAGAGAATATTTACAAGTATTATTATAGCTCGAGCAGTGAGAAGCCACAGACCCTATTTAATGGCATTTCTATCCATGTACATTATTAATGTTAATGTAAGACAGTGTAGAAATTGAATCATGTGGACCCAATAATGTTCCATTTAGGGCTGGGCGATAAAACAATAACAATTTATATCGCGATAGACATGTGATCAATATCAATAGAAAATGGGGTCGATAGAATGTTCGATAATTTCACTGAGTTCTGTTAGAAAAAAATAGTAAGAAACGCAGAGCCGGAACCGCACGGCATTCTGGGGGGGTGTAGGCAAAAAGGGCTTTAGCCTCTCGACCTATCCCGGCCGAGCCTGAACCGCAAGGCATTCTGGGAAATGCTAACAGGGAAAAAAAAAAAAAAAAGCAACGATTGATTGATACTTTTATTAGTAGATCGCACAGTTCAGTACATATTCCGTACAATTGACCACTAAATGGTTATACCCCAATAAGTTTTTCTACTTTTCCACGTTATTCAACGAAACGGGAATATGAGTGCGGCAGCATGAGAAGAAATTGTAAACAAAAAAGGAAACGTTACGTCACCAGTTTGGCAGTATTTTGGATTTTTTAAGTCCGATACGAATCAGAGTAATACTGTCTGCAAACTTTGCATGGTCGTCGTCCCGACCAAGTCTTGGGACACGGCAAACTTATTCTACTACCTGAGCCGCTCTCACCCGCTGGAGTACAGTAGCAAACAGCCACAACATCAGCCGGTGCAAATGGAACAGTGGCAACTACAGACCACCATCGAGAGGTACTCGGCAGCAGTGCCATACGACAACAATTCAAAGCGTTATAAAGAAATAACGGATGCAGCCGAGTGTGAAGCGACCGGAATGAGAATCAGCACCTCCAAGTCCGAGTCCATGGTTCTCGCCCGGAAAAGGGTGGAGTGCCATCTCCGGGTTGGGGAGGAGACCCTGCCCCAAGTGGAGGAGTTCAAGTACCTAGGAGTCTTGTTCACGAGTGAGGGAAGAGTGGATCGTGAGATCAACAGGCGGATCGGTGCGGCGTCTTCAGTAATGCGGACGTTGCACCGTTCCGTTGTGGTGAAGAAGGAGCTGAGCCGGAAGGCAAAGCTCTCAATTTACCGGTCGATCTACGTTCCCATCCTCACCTATGGTCATGAGCTTTGGGTCATGACCGAAAGGATAAGATCACGGGTACAAGCGGCCGAAATGAGTTTCCTCCGCCGTGTGGCGGGTCTCTCCCTTAGAGATAGGGTGAGAAGCTCTGCCATCCGGGAGGAACTCAAAGTAAAGCCGCTGCTCCTTCACATCGAGAGGAGCCAGATGAGGTGGTTCGGGCATCTGGTCAGGATGCCACCCGAACGCCTCCCTAGGGAGGTGTTTAGGGCACGTCCAACCGGTAGGAGGCCACGGGGAAGACCCAGGACACGTTGGGAAGACTATGTCTCCCGGCTGGCCTGGGAACGCCTCGGGATCCCCCGGGAAGAGCTAGACGAAGTGGCTGGGGAGAGGGAAGTCTGGGTTTCCCTGCTTAGGCTGTTGCCCCCGCGACCCGACCTCGGATAAGCGGAAGATGATGGATGGATGATGGATGGATGGATGCAGTGGTGTATCAATTAGCGAAGGACATGCTACCGCTCAGCATAGTTGAGAAGTCTGGGTAAGCAATGTCAATATTTGCACATCGACCAGTATTTTCATTAATTTGACTGTTTTTCTTAATGCTGACCTCGTTCTAAAGGTTAAATTTAAAATAAAAGTATTTAAATTCAGCCTTTGTTCTCCTGGTCTTTATTTAGAATAGTTTTTTGTTTTTTTTTAATCAATAATTATCGATATCGACTGATATGAAACACTTATATTGTGATACTTTTTTTAGTCATATCGCCCAGCCCTAGTTCCATTACTGTTAACTATCTATCATTTAGCTAGGCACCCCCTACATTAAGGCTGCACAATTAATAAAATTTTAATCATGGTCAGGATTTTGACAGCAATGATTAATTGAGGGTGATCGTCAGCAATATCATCATTTAAAAACAAGTTCTGCTGCACAACTGACGACCCTTTACAATCTAAAATGGAAGAAGATAAACATATTTAAACACACAAATAACAATATGGCTCTGATGAAGCCAGAACAATATTTGATGATTCCTCTGCCAAACTCCTCTCAATACTAATTTGTGTTCTCTAGCCTTTAAAATAGACCGCCCTTTTAGACCAGTTGATCTGCCGTTTCTTTTCTGCTCTGCCCCCCTTTCTTTCGTGGAGGGGGTGGCACTGGTTCGGTGGCCACGGATGAAGCGCGACCCGGGCTCCGTGCATCGGTTGGGGACGTCTCTGCGCTGCTGACCTGTCTCCGCTCGGGATGGTCTCCTGCTGGCCCCACTAAAGACTGGACTCTCACTACTACGTTGGATCCACTATGGACTGGACTCTCACAATATTATGCTCGATCCACTTGATGTCATTGAACCGGTCGCCAAGGGGGAGAGGTCCCCACATCTGCGGTCCCCTCCAAGGTTTCTCATTGTCCCATTGGGTTGTATTAGCTTTCACTGTTATGCTGATGACACCCAACTCTACATGCCCCTAAAGCTGACCAACATGCCGGACTGTAGTCAGTTGGAAGCGTGTCTTAATGAAATTAAACAATGGATGTCCGCTAACTTTTTGCAACTTAATGCCAAAAAAACGAAATGCTGATTATCGGTCCTGCTAGACACCGACCTCTATTTAATAATACAACTTTAACATTTGACAACCAAATAATAAAACAAGGTGACTCTGTAAAAAATCTGGGTATTATCTTCGACCCAGCTCTCTCCTTTGAGTCACACATTAAAAGCGTTACTAAAACGGCCTTCTTTCATCTCCGTAATATCGCTAAAATTCGCTCCATTTTGTCCACTGGAGACGCCGAGATCATTATCCATGCGTTTGTTACGTCTCGTCTCGATTACTGTAACGTATTATTTTCGGGTCTCCCCATGTCTAGCATTAAAAGATTACAGTTGGTACAAAATGCGGCTGCTAGACTTTTGACAAGAACAAGAAAGTTTGATCATATTACGCCTGTACTGGCTCACCTGCACTGGCTTCCTGTGCACTTAAGATGTGACTTTAAGGTTTTATTACTTACGTATAAAATACTACACGGTCTAGCTCCAGCCTATCTTGCCGATTGTATTGTACCATATGTCCCGGCAAGAAATCTGCGTTCAAAAGACTCCGGCTTATTAGTGATTCCTAGAGCTCAAAAAAAGTCTGCGGGTTATAGAGCGTTTTCCGTTCGGGCTCCAGTACTCTGGAATGCCCTCCCGGTAACAGTTCGAGATGCTACCTCAGTAGAAGCATTTAAGTCTCATCTTAAAACTCATTTGTATACTCTAGCCTTTAAATAGACCTCCTTTTTAGACCAGTTGATCTGCCGCTTCTTTTCTTTCTCCTATGTCCCCCCCTCCCTTGTGGAGGGGGTCCGGTCCGATGACCATGGATGAAGTACTGACTGTCCAGAGTCGAGACCCAGGATGGACCGCTCGTCGGGACCCAGGATGGACCGCTCGCCTGTATCGGTTGGGGACATCTCTACGCTGCTGATCCGCTTCAGATGGTTTCCTGTGGACGGGACTCTCGCTGCTGTGTTGGAGCCACTATGGATTGAACTTTCACAGTATCATGTTGGACCCGCTCGACATCCATTGCTTTCGGTCCCCTAGAGGGGGGGGGTTGCCCACATCTGAGGTCCTCTCCAAGGTTTCTCATAGTCAGCATTGTCACTGGCGTCCCACTGAATGTGAATTCTCCCTGCCCATTGGGTGTGAGTTTTCCTTGCCCTTTTGTGGGTTCTTCCGAGGATGTTGTAGTCGTAATGATTTGTGCAGTCCTTTGAGACATTTGTGATTTGGGGCTATATAAATAAACATTGATTGATTGATTGATTGATTTTTCCTTGCCCTGATTTTGGATCTGAGCCAAGGATGTTGTTGTGGCTTGTGCAGCCTTTTGAGACACTCGTGATTTAGGGCTGTATAAGTTAACATTGATTGATTGAAGAAAGTATATTGTGTGGCTTTTTAATTTAGTTATTCAAAAAATACAACTTGGTTAAATGACTGTAAAGTGTGTATAAGTACTTTTTGACAACATTCAATAATACCACAGTAATAATAACCCCGATCATTTTGGTTACATTAACTTTATTTAGCCATTTTGTTTATTGTTTTGGTTGTGTATATTTGAGGGTCTCCCATCCCATCCTTAACAGAGACAAAACCTATTTTATTGATAATTGTGATTTTTGCTCAAGTGCAACATTTTGCTTACAGAAGTACATTTTATTTGTATTCTATGTTTGTTTTACTTAACGTGCTATTTAAGTTTAAATTTCAATTACAATGTTAAACTTTGCTATAGTTTACTGTACTATACTATACAAGAAACACAAGTTGAGCAAGAACAAGCAAGAACTTGACTCGGTGAAAGAAACAACCTGATTGATTGATTAAAACTGTTATTAGTACATTGCACAGTACAGTACATATTCTGTACAAGTGACTACTAAATGGTAACACCCGAATTCACGAAACCCACGTTAATCAATTCATGGTAACCTAGCAAGCAGCTAAGCTAACGAGGGATGGGGGTACACCCCAAGGTCTATCTCTGAGTTTTTTCTTTCCCGGAAATGGGTATTGTGGTTTGTGAAGTCTTTTGAGGCACTTGTGATTAAGGGCTATATATCTACATTTTGAATGATTGATGTCCTACGTATACTGTGAGCAGTACAATGAACAAGGATTTTTCTTCTTGCAAAAATCTTCATTATTTTTTGTAAATTGCAAAATCAGCATTGAAATTGCACTTTTAACATGTATGCGTTGATAAAAAGTTTTCATTAAAAATGATCTACTGTTTCCCGCCACACAGATCACAGCCCCCACACACCACAGCTCGCATGTGCACTATATCGCAACAGCCGTCCGGAAACTACGTCCCCATATTTAAAGTTCTGGGCCTCCATGGATTTTATCAATTTTTATTGTTTACTTTTGTTAACGATTAATCCGAGCAACAAAATATGAATTAAATAGATTAATCATTGCAGCCCTTAAATATAACTTAAATAGTAACAGCTCTCAGTGTGATGCAGTGCAGTTTACACCACTGAAGAGCACAATGATAAACTATTGCAGTATGTAAACAACATCTTACTTTTTCACTGGTTCAACATTGGCTTTCTTCTGGACATCCGTGTCCTTTGCCTTGGGCTGAAAGAAGGATCTGGAAAAAGAAGAGAAGGAAAAAAGCTGACCAAAGTCAGCACAACCCATGGCAAAATGAGGGAATCCCCAGTCTTAAGGGATATACATTTTTGAATTGTATGTGGGGAAAGCAGATAACAGACTTGTCCAAACTATACTAGTTTCACTGGTTTTGGGTTTGGTATTATGTCATTTATGTATAGAAGTTATAATTATACGCTACTTCTTAATAGAAATGGCGACAACGGAAGATGCATGTGCATGTACGAGCCAGTCTGCCCCACAATAAGAAGGAACTTCAATCAATCATCAATCAAGGTCAAATGATATAGCCCTGGATCACGGGTGTCTCAAAGGGCTGCACAGGCCACAACGACATCTTCGGCTCAGATCCCACATCAGGGCAAGAAAAAACTCAACCCGATGGGATGACAATGAGAAACCTTGGAATTAATGACTACAGCGTTGTACTCGCGCATAGCTCTTTGGGTAAATCGTTACCATATATAGAGATATTTGCTGAGGCCATTAATGGGGAAAAAAACATCACAAATTGGGCAAATTTCGAGGAAGTATGATGGAAGGCAATATTGTTTCATTAACATATCCCCCATGCCTCCATGGTTTGATTTCAAAATTTTGGGACCTATGCAGATTCCAAATACACAAAAAACAGTACCAATAGGTAAGAAAAGAAAAGTTCGCATACTAGGTCCCCTTTAAAACATGACTGAGTACTTTTTAGAACCGAGTTTAGAACCGAGTTGCCATTCCAAGACTGTAAAACAATATTTCCATAGTAGGTCATAATAATTATGTGATAATTATGTTTTTTTATGAGATTTTAAAAAATATATAATTAATGAGATAATAAAGTCATAAATAGTTTAAAAATCAGAATTAGGAGATCAAAACTCATAATTATGACAAACAATTAACTGTATATAAAAAGTCGAAATTGTGAAAAGAAAAAAATTAAATTATAATATCAATATAAATTATTTAAAAAATCTAATTATAATTAATTAGGGACGGCGTGGCGCAGTGGGAGAGTGGCCGTGCGCAACCCGAGGGTCCCTGGTTCAATCCCCACCTAGTACCAACTTGGTCACGTCCGTTGTGTCCTGAGCAAGACACTTCACCCTTGCTCCTGATGGGTGCTGGTTGGCGCCTTGCATGGCAGCTCCCTCCGTCAGTGTGTGAATGGGTAAATGTGGAAGTAATGTCAAAGCGCTTTGAGTACCTTGAAGGTAGAAAAGCGCTATACAAGTACAACCCATTTATTCATTTATTTATTTCAAATGGCAACTTTCTGGTTTGAAGAAACACAAAAAAAAAAATGCTTTGACCTCAATTGACACGGATCAGATATTTTTTCCCAGTCCAAACGCTCCAAAGTAAAGCTACTGTTGATCCACACTAATGTACGTGTCTCCTCTATTTAACAGCCATAAAAAGAATAGAACCTTCCAAAATATATCACATCATACACTAGGGGTGTAACGGTACACCAAAATTTCGGTTCGGTACGTACCTCGGTTTAGAGGTCACGGTTCGGTTAATTTTCAATACAGTAAAAAAACAACAAAATATACATTTTTTGGTCATTTATTTACCAAATTAGTAAACAATGGCTTTATCCTTTTAACATTGGGAACACTATAATAATTCTGCCCACGTTAATCCACATTAAACAGCCTCAAATTGTTGCTTAGATTAAATAAAATGACAAAACTTTTCTCCTACATATAAAATGTGCAACACTAAACAGTTTCAAGTCAACTCATCATGCTTGATTTATTACAGCATTTGGGAAGCCTGTAGTTGACTTTTATTATGTAAGTGTTATATTTTTGTCAACATGTGATAGCATGGACCCTGCCATTCAAAACTAGGCTGCTACATTAATAATGATTAATGTAACTATTGCTGAAAAAATAGAACAATAGCAATAGGAGAGACTATTCATCCCTGAACACCATGGAGTTCAAGTGAAATAGCAGACAGGGCTTTGCTGCCCCTAACACACACACACGCACAGCAAAATGAGCAAACGTTACACTAAAAGCTAATTAGCCTTCACCTCAAGCCAGAACTGCGAGCGAGCTGAGCTGCAGTTTAGTTTTCTAGAAGGTCAACGGGCTCATAGTGATGTTAGCAGTAGTTGTGACTGAGAGGTGTTTTTTTATAATTTGGGGAAAGTACGCTGTCTTAATGCTCACCTGCTAATCAATCAATCAATCAATGTTTACTTATATAGCCCTAAATCACTAGTGTCTCAAAGGGCTGCACAAACCACCACGACATCCTCGGTAGGAAAACTCACACCCAGTGGGACATTGGTGACAATAATGACCCAGTGGGACGTCGGTGACAATGATGACTATGAGAACCTTAGAGAGGAGGAAAGCAATAGATGTCGAGCGGGTCTAACATGATACTGTGAAAGTTCAATCCACAATGGATACAACACAGTCGCGAGAGTCCAGTCCAAAGAGGATCCAAGACACAGCAGCGAGAGTCCCGTTCACAGCGGAGCCAGCAGGAAACCATCCCAAGCGTAGGCGGACCAGCAGCGCAGAGATGTCCCCAGCCGATACACAGGCGAGCAGTACATGGCCACCGGATCGGACCGGACTCCCTCCACAAGGGAGAGTGGGACATAGAAGAAAAAGAAAAGAAACGGCAGATCAACTGGTCTAAAAAGGGAGTCTATTTAAAGGCTAGAGTATACAAATGAGTTTTAAGGTGAGACTTAAATGCTTCTACTGAGGTGGCATCGCGAACTGTTACCGGGAGGGCATTCCAGAGTACTGGAGCCCGAACGGAAAATGCTCTATAGCCCGCAGACTTTTTTTGGGCTTTGGGAATCACTAATAAGCCGGAGTCCTTTGAACGCAGATTTCTTGCCGGGACATATGGTACAATACAATCGGCAAGATAAGATGGAGCTAGACCGTGTAGTATTTTATACGTAAGTAGTAAAACCTTAAAGTCACATCTTAAGTGCACAGGAAGCCAGTGCAGGTGAGCCAGTACAGGCGTAATGTGATCAAACTTTCTTGTTCTTGTCAAAAGTCTAGCAGCCGCATTTTGTACCAACTGTAATCTTTTAATGCTAGACATGGGGAGACCCGAAAATAATACGTTACAGTAGTCGAGGCGAGACGTAACAAACGCATGGATAATGATCTCAGCGTCTTTAGTGGACAGAATGGAGCGAATTTTAGCGATATTACGGAGATGAAAGAAGGCCGTTTTAGTAACGCTTTTAATGTGTGCCTCAAAGGAGAGAGTTGGGTCGAAGATAATACCCAGATTCTTTACCGTGTCGCCTTGTTTAATTGTTTGGTTGTCAAATGTTAGAGTTGTATTATTAAATAGAGTTCGGTGTCTAGCAGGACCGATAATCAGCATTTCCGTTTTTTTGGCGTTGAGTTGCAAAAAGTTAGCGGACATCCATTGTTTAATTTCATTAAGACACGCCTCCAGCTGACTACAATCCGGCGTGTTGGTCAGCTTTAGGGGCATGTAGAGTTGGGTGTCATCAGCATAACAGTGAAAGCTAATACCGTATTTGCGTATGATGTCACCTAGCGGCAGCATGTAGATGCTGAAGAGTGCAGGGCCAAGGACCGAACCCTGGGGAACTCCACACGTTACCTTAACGTAGTCCGAGGTCACATTGTTATGGGAGACACACTGCATCCTATCAGTAAGATAAGAGTTAAACCAAGACAGGGCTAAGTCTGACATACCAATTCGTGTTTTGATACGTTCTAATAAAATATTATGATCGACGGTATCGAAAGCAGCGCTAAGATCGAGGAGCAGCAACATAGATGACGCATCAGAATCCATCGTTAGCAATAGATCATTAGTCATTTTTGCGAGGGCTGTCTCCGTGGAGTGATTTGCCCTGAAACCGGATTGAAAGGTTTCACATAGATTGTTAGACGCTAAGTGTTCATTTAACTGCTCCGCAACAATTTTTTCAAGGATTTTTGAAATAAAGGGAAGGTGAGACACCGGTCGGTAGTTTACCATGAGGTCAGGATCGAGGTTAGGTCTTTTAAGAAGAGGATGAATAACCGCTTTTTTGAATGCTAGGGGAACAGTGCCCGAGGAGAGTGATAAGTTTATAATATTTAGCACTGATGGACCTAATAATACAAAGAGCTCCTTGATCAGTTTCCCAGGAAGAGGGTCAAGTAAACATGTTGTCTGTTTTATTCCATTTACACGTTGTAACAATTCCTCTAATGTTATTTCCTCAAAACGAGAGAAAGTATTTTGGAGGGCAGTATCCGCCGTATATACAATCGTGTCAGTGTTAATAGAACCCCGTTGTAGCTGGGACGCATTGTCTTTAATCTCCTTTCTAATGACTTCAATTTTCTTACTAAAGAATTGCATAAAGTCATCAGCTGAGTGGGTTGAGCTACTGGAAGGAGTCCCTTGTTGGGTTAGCGATGCTACCGTACTAAACAAAAATTTAGGATCGTTTTTATTACGGTGGATGAGATTTGAGTAATATTTAGCTTTAGCTAAGGTAAGCATGCGTTTATAAGTTATTAAACCATCACTCCATGCTTGATGGTGCACCTCAAGTTTAGTCGTGCGCCATTTGCGTTCCAGCTTTCTACATAATAATTTCTGAGCTCTAGTGTCTTCTGTAAACCACGGGGTGCGCTTTTTTGGAGCCTTTTTTAACTTTAGCGGTGCTATGTTATCAATGGTTTCGCGCAGGGCGTCGTTAAAGTTGTTAGTGAGGTTATCAATAGAGCCCACATACTTTGGGAATGGTGCCATTACCGAGGGCAGTAGGTCAGCAAGAGTTGTCGTTGTGGCTGTATTAATGTTGCGGCTGCTATAGCAGTTATTATTATTATTAGTTTGACGAACATGCGTCTGAACCTCGAATTTTATAAGGTAATGATCAGACAATACTTTAGTATACGGGAGTATCGTAACTTTGGAAACGTTGATGCCCCTGACAAGCACTAGGTCTATCGTATTACCGTTGCGATGCGTGGGTTCATTTATTATTTGTGTGAGACCACAGCTATCAATTACAGTCTGGAGCGCTACGCACGGTGGGTCCGATGGGGTATTCATATGGATATTAAAGTCCCCCATTATGATTATATTATCGGCGTGTGTCACTAGATCAGCAACGAACTCTGAGAATTCATTAATAAAGTCCGAATAGGGCCCTGGGGGGCGGTAGATAACAGCCAGGTGTAGAGGCAGCGGTGTGACAGACCTCATAGTAAGCACCTCAAACGATTTATATTTATTATTTATGTTAGGACTAAGGTTAAAGTTTTCGTTGTATATTAGTGCAACCCCCCCACCCCTTTTGAGCGGACGGGCAATATGCGCATGTGTAAATTTAGGAGGACATGCCTCATTTAGCGCAAAAAAGTCGTTTGGTTTAAGCCAGGTTTCACTGAGACCGATGACGTTAAGATTGTTGTCTCTGATAATATCATTAACTAACAACGTTTTAGGAGACAATGATCTTATGTTTAAAAAACCTATATTATAGGTAGTGGGCTGTTTTAGGGAGTTTTTGATCAAATTATCCGTAGTAGCAATATTAATAATGTTGTGTTTATTATGCCCAGTGCATTTAGTATAGTTACGACCATATCTAGGAATTGATACGACAGGAATTCTCCGATTGTTTGATTGTTGCTTTGATAAACTGCACGCATCATGGTTAGCCACCTCAGTAACGGGGATTTTCCGATTGTTTGTTTGTTGCTTTGATAAACTGCACGCATCATAGTTAGCCACCTCAGTAAAACACATGTCCAACTCTGAAACACTCAAAGCAGAAAAAACTTGTTCTAATTTAACTGACTCCTTACCCAGACCAGTAGTCTCGCATTTTCCATCTAAATCCGTCTTCGGGATGGAGGAAAGTGGTGTTCTGTGGGGATTAGCCTTCTGCTTTGTTTTTAGCCCCGCTCGGCATCCGCGTTTCCGATCACACCGCTGGCGTCTGCTCCGTAGACGGCCCCCGCTGCTACTAGACTCCCCTGCTTCACAGGCCGCTGGATGTAGCCGCCGATGTATTCCCGTGCTAGTTAGCAAGTCTAGCACGCAAGTGTCTATCGGTCCAAAGCGGCCCGATGTGTCCACATCCAGAAGTGTCTGGCGGTCGTACGTGATCACGGAGTGACCACGATGTGAGCCAGCCATTAAGTTTGTGGAATTGTCCGGTATTTCTGCCAAATGTTCCATCTTTAGCAGGAGCTCCTCGAGTGCGCAGCCCGTCCGGGCGCCGCCATCTTGGAATCCTAAACACATATCTGCTCGACACTGAAGCATTGACTACATGCGCTCTGAATACGCACTGCTGATTGGCTGTTACATCGCTCTGAATACCACTGTAAGCTATACCACTTGGGCGGTATAGCTCGGTTGGTAGAGTGGCCGTCCCAGCAACTTGAGGGTTGCAGGTTCGATTCCCGCATCCACCATCCTAGTCACTGCCGTTGTGTCCTTGGGCAAGACACTTTACCCACGTGCTCCCAGTGCCACCCACAATGGTTTAAATGTAACTTAGATATTGGGTTTCGCTATGTACAGCGCTTTGAGTCACTAGAGAAAAGCGCTATATAAATATAATTCACTTCACAATTCACTTAAACAAACACCATTGGTGGCTCTACACCTGACATCCACTGTAATGATACCAAGTACAGGAGTGTATCTTGTCGATACCAGTAGGATTACATCGATATTTTTTAATCTTCTGCCATTTTTTTTTTATTTATATTATGTTTATAAACTAAGGAGATATGTCCCTGGACATAGGAAGACTTTGAATATGAGCAATGTGGTATTCTGTAACAACTTTTCATCCGATTGATACCCAAATTTGTGGTATCAACCAAAACTAATGTAAAGCATCAAAACAACAGAAGAATAAGTGAGCAATATATTTTAACAGAAGTGTAGATGGAACATGTTAAAAGAGAAAGAAAGCATATTTTAACAGGAAATGAACAAGTGGATTAATTAGTCATTTCCTACCACTTGTCCTTAATAATTTTGACAAAGTAATAGAATGGAAAATGACACAATATGTTACTGCATACGACAGCAGACTAATTAGGAGGCTTTGTTTGCTTGCTTACTTATAACTGACAAATTCTCTCATATGTTCACTATTTTATTTAAGGTCGCTTTGTATGTACTAATGGTTTCTAATGTTGTAAAAATGTGTAGAATAAATATCAAATTTCAATATTTTTGTTTACAAGTAGAGATGTCCGATAATATCGGACTGACGATATTTCGGGCCGATAAATGCTATAAAGTGTAATATTAGAAATTATCAGTATCGGTTTCAAAAGGTAAAAATTATGACATTTTAAAAATGCCACTGGACGGAGTGGTACACGGACATAGGGAGAAGTACAGAGTGCCAATAAACCTTAAAGGCACTGCCTTTGCGTGCCGGCCCAAACACATAATATCTACAGCATTTCACACACGCAAGTGAATGCAAAGCATACTTGGTCAACAGCTACACAGGTCACACTGAGGGTGGCCGTATAAACAACCTTAACACTGTTACAAATATGTGCCCCACTGTGAACTCACACCAAACAAGAATGACAAACACATTTCGGGAGAACATCTGCCATCGCAACACAACATAACAAATACCCAGAACCCCTTGCAGCACTAACATACACAGCCAACATATGCTTACTTTTACCGCATGCTTTAAATAAGCGCAGGAGTGAGAAGAGGTTTTAAATTAATTAGCGTCCCGGCGGCTATTCAAGGAAATATGGTATATCGGTATCGGTTGATGTCGGAATCGGTAATTAAAGAGTTGGACAATATCAGCAAAAAGGCCCTTATCGGACATCTCTATTTACAAGGATTTGCTTCAACCTGCGACACAGTCATTTTGATAGTAGGCTTGTATCGCAAATATAGACACTTACGTCTTGTGTTGCCTTCATTATAAGACTAATAGACGGCTTTTCATTTTGGTGGATACAGACAGATTTGTGTGCCATCTCCGGGTTGGGGAGGAGACCCTGCCCCAAGTTGAGGAGTTCAAGTACCTAGGAGTCTTGTTCACGAGTGGGGGAAGAGTGGATGGTGAGATCGACAGGCGTCTCGGTGCGGCGTCTTCAGTAATGCGGACGTTATATCGATCCGTTGTGGTGAAGAAGGAGCTGAGCCGGAAGGCAAAGCTCTCAATTTACCGGTCGATCTACGTTCCCATCCTCACCTATGGTCATGAGCTTTGGGTCATGACCGAAAGGATAAGATCACGGGTACAAGCGGCCGAAATGAGTTTCCTCCGCCGGGTGGCGGGGCTCTCCCTTAGAGATAGGGTGAGAAGCTCTGCCATCCGGGAGGAACTCAACGTAAAGCCGCTGCTCCTTCACATGGAGAGGAGCCAGATGAGGTGGTTCGGGCATCTGGTCAGGATGCCACCCGAACGCCTCCCTAGGGAGGTGTTTAGGGCACATCCAACCGGTAGGAAGCCACGGGGAAGACCCAGGACCCGTTGGGAAGACTATGTCTCCCGGCTGGCCTGGGAACGCCTCGGGATCCCCCGGGAAGAGCTAGACGAAGTGGCTGGGGAGAGGGAAGTCTGGGTTTCCCTGCTTAGGCTGCAGCCCCCGCGACCCGACCTCGGATAAGCGGAAGATGATGGATGGATGGATGGAGACAGATTTGTTTTATATATATATATATATATATATATATATATATATATATATATATATATATATATGTATGGCCCAATATGGCTCTTTTAACGTTTTGGGTAGCCGACCCTGTGTTAGAGGGTCCTTTGTTTCACTTTCGGGAAAGTTGGCAAGCATATACAGACGTTTCGCTGCAGTGACAAGCACAATAGCACCAAACCGAGCAGTTTAAAGCCCCAAAAAGATATCATAGATGCTTAAATGACAGCCAACTTCAAAGAGAAGGTAGCGCACCTTCACGCTAGCAGCTAACATTACACCCAGCAAACAAGCCAGCATGACGTCACTACTTACGCGATGCTGCGCTGCATGTTGATGTCGTCAAAGCCTTCCTTCCTTACACCGACGATGAAACTTTAGACAATAATACAGACTTTTATGTCTTCTGACGGCACATCCAAAATAAAACACCCTCAGAGCAACAACTCCCGCGCTAGGGTTTAGACCAATCAGCTGCGGGGTATTCGGCGCCAAAATGACAACTTCCTCAAAGAGCTTCCGCTTCTTTTTCTTCTTCTTCTTCTTCTGCATTTTATGGCGGATCGCAACCAACGTTATGAGTGCATACCGCCACTTACTGTACTGGAGTATGTATCCTCAGAGTGAGTACTTCGGTTACAGACTATGTTGGTATATACATATCAAATATATATTTACACAAAAACACACATAACAAAAGAGGAGAGAAAACAAAACTATATAAACATAAATATATATATATATGTATATATATATATGTATTTATATATACACTTTTTTTTTTCTTTTTCTTAATGTATGTAAAAATAAAAAATATATTTTTTTATTTTATTTTTTTACATACTTTTTTTTTTTACATACATATATATGACATATATATATGTCCGACACTGATTGTTATTCATTACTTTGGTACTCTTGTCTTGTTCTGTATATTGTACAGTATTTTGTATTTCTACAGTGTTTTGTATATTGTACAGGATTGCTTGTTATTTTTGTTGGATAGTAGTCTGTTTATTTCAATTCTTAGTTTTTCCTTTATTACCTCTTCTTTTATTTATTTTACCTCATGGTTGTTCCCACAACCGCACCTTAAGTTGGAGTCTTTAATCTTGTTGTATGCAAATATAATGACAATAAAGTATATTATATATATATATATATATATATATATATATATATATATATATATATATATATATATATATATATCCATCCAATTTCTACCGCTTACTCCCTTTGGGGTCACGGGGGGCGCTGGTGCCTATGTCAGCTACAATCGGGCGGAAGGCGGTGTACACCCTGGACAAGTCGCCCCCTCATCGCAGGGCCAACACAAACAGACAGACAACATTCACACTCTAGGGGCAATTTAGTGTTGCCAATCAACCTATCCCCAGGTGCATGTCTTTGGAAGTGGGAGGAAGCCGGAGTACCCGGAGGGAACCCACGCAGTCACGGGGAGAACATGCAAACTCCACACAGAAAGATCCCGAGTCTTGGGTTGAACCCAGGACTACTCAAACCTTCGTATTGTGAGGCAGACACACTAACCCCTCTGCCCATATATATATATATATATATATATATATATATATATATATAAATTTCTATTTGGTACGTACCACGGTTTAATGGTCACGGTTCGGTTCATTTTCGGTACAGAAAGAAAACTACAAAATATTGTTTTTTGGGGGTTTTTTATTTACCAGATTTTGAAACAATGGCATAACATACATATACACACAAGGTCCATTGCCAGGGTTACAGTAATGTGGTCAACATGTGTGAAATAAAAACTAAATAAGATAAGGCTCAGAATGGTTTCTTAACAAAACCTTTCTAAATATAAAGTGCTTTTTTTGATTGATTGATTGATTGAGACTTTTATTAGCCTGGCTAACTTGGCAGTAAGAGGATAAATGGGCTCATTGTTAGTCCACCATAGAAGTGGGTCAAAATCTACTTTTTAATGCAATATGGACATTTGTTTTTGCTTTAGCCTTGCCAGACTTGCCGAGGAGAGGCTGCTTGAATGCGGTGGTGACGCTTCAAATGAGTTAGCATGTGTTGTGAGTAGCGTATGTGTGTGGCCCTTTAATATGTGACAGCATGTGACGTCAGTGAGTGTGTGGGCGAGCGAGGTGAGGGAGCTTAGCGCAAGTGCGTGAGTGGCTGGTGTTTTGCTGGATTGGTTGTTTGCAAGACCTGTATAAAGCCACAATTTGCAACTAATCGCCGGACTCTTCATTTACCCTGGAGTCCGGAGCTGTGGAGACCCACTGCCGGTTAGAGTGAAGGGTGTTGCCCCCGAGAATACATCAGTCCTGGAGGAGAGTCTCCCCTGCGCTGCTCGACTACGGTCTGGGACCTGGAAGCAGGAAAGGTGCAACACATGTTTGACGTGTTGTCAGAAGCAACTGCTGAACAATATCGGCAAACCTCCGTCCTCCATTGTTGTATCGTGGAGCCAAAGTGTTCCCAAACTGGAGATCTTACTGACGCAGGAGGGTCTTCCAGCTGTGGCTTTTACATGTTGTCCTAGCCTGCTAGCTGCTAGCATGTGTACTTGTTCGGTACACCTCCAAACCGAACTGAAACCCCGTACCGAAAAGGTTCAATACAAGTACACGTACCGTTACACCCCTAATGTGTATATATATATATATATATATATATATATATATATATATATATATATATATATACATAAGTATATATATATATATATGTGTATATACTGTATGTATATATATACATATACATATATACATACATATGTATATATATATATATATATATATATAAACATATGTGTATATATATACATATGTATACATATATGTGTGTTGTGTATATATTATTTATATATATATACATATATATATACATATACATATATATATATATATATATATATAGTATCCCGAGGAATAGTTAAACATGCTTCACTACACAGCGTAGCTGACCGGCGTCACAATGTAAACAAATGCCATTGGTGGATCGACACCTAACATCCACTGTAATGATTCCACCTACAATAGCGTATCTAGTCGATACTACTATGATTACATCGATATTTTTTTTAACATCACAACATATTCTTTCGTTTTTTTATTTTTTTTATTTTATGTTTATGAACTCAGGAAATATGTCCCTGGACACATGAGGACTTTGATCATGACCAATGTATGATCCTGTAAGTACTTGGTATCGGATTGATACCCAAATTTGTGGTATCATCCAAAACTAATGTAAAGCATCAAACAACAGAAGAATAAGTGCTTATTACTATCAAGGCGTGGACTTTGCTGTGGTTTGTTTTCCCCTGGTGCAAAGCGACTGGACCGGACACGACGTGAAGGTAATGACATCTTTAATTACGATTAATTCAAAAAAGGAACACACGAAAAGCACTCACAGAGGAGGTTCAAAACATGGCTATGAAAACAAAAACTTGCACTGTGGAATGAATTACAAAAAAACTTACTTGGAACGAGAAAGGAACATTAATCATCGGCATGGATGACAAGGGTGAGTCGAGGGTGAGTAGTGATGTCGTCAGGCTGACTGCCTGGCAACTACAGGCTTAAATAGGTGCAGTAATGACAGGTGTGTGAGTCCAGACAAATCAGGTGCGTGAGTCGTGAACACTGATGGGTTGGCATGGTGACAAAACAAACAAACAGTGCCCAATGAAACCAAAACAAAACAGAACATGACCACAAAACATGACATTTACATTTTAACAGACGTGTAGATAGAACATGTTGAAACAGAAAATAAGCAGATATTAAAGGCCTACTTACATGAGACTTTCTCATTTAAACGGGGATAGCAGGTCCATTTTATGTGTCATACTTAATCATTTTGCGATATTGTCATATTTTTGCTGAAAGGATTTAGTAGAGAACATCGACGATAAATTCCGCAACTTTTGGCCGCTAATAAATAAGCCCTGCCTTTACCGGAAGTAGCAGACGATGTGTGTGTGACGTCACGGGTTGTGGAGCTCCTCACATCCTCACATTATTTACAATCATAGCCAGCAGCAGCTGGATCTATTCAGACCGAGACAGGGACAATTTCCCCATTAATTTGAGCGAGGATGAAAGATTCGTGGATGAGGAAATTTAGAGTGAAGGACTAGTAAGGAAAAAAAAAAAAAGGCGATTGCAGTGGGAGCAATTTATATGTTATTAGACACATTTACTAAGATAATTCTGGAAAATCCCTTATCTGCCTATTGTGTTGCTAGCGTTTTAGTGGGATTATATAGTACCTGAAAGTCAGGGGGTGTGGCCACGGGTGTGTTGACTCACGATTGAAGTCACGAAGCTGCAGCAGGACAGAAGCTCCGCTGATGTCTCCTGGAAGAGAAGACTTATTACCACAATTTTCTCACCGAAAACTGCCGGTTGACATGTGGTAGGGATCCATGTTTGCTTGACCGCTCTGATCCATAGTAAAGCTTCATCTTCGGGAATTTTAAACAAGGAAACACCGGCTGTGTTTGTGTGGCCAAAGGCTAAAAGCGTCCCACCTCCATCTTTCTACTTTGACTCCTCCATTATTAATTGAACAAATTGCAAAAGAATCAGCAACACAGATGTCCAGAATACTGTGTAACTATGCGATTAAAGCAGACTACTTATAGCTTGGATCGGGCTGGAAAATAATGTCCGCTACAACCCGAGACATCAAACGCACGAGTCATCATACCGAGACGTTTTCAACAAGAAACTCAGCGGGAAATTTAAAATTGCAATTTAGTAAACTAAAAAGGCCGTATTGGCATGTGTTGCAATGTTAATATTTCATCATTGATATATAAACTATCAGACTGTGTGGTGGGTAGTAGTGGCTTTCAGTAGGCCTTTAGCAGTAAATGAACATGTAGATGAATAATTCATTTTCTACCACTTGTCCTTAATAATGTTGACAAAATAATAGAATGGAAAATGACACAATATGTTACTGCATATGTCAGCAGACTAAATTAGGAACCTTTGTTTGTTTACTTACTACTAAAAGACAAGTTGTCTTGTATGTTCACTATTTTATTGAAGGACAAACTTGCAATAATGTACCCAAAGATTTTTTTTCTTAAAACAAAGCCAATAATGACATTTTCTGTGGTCCCTTTTATTTAGGAAAGTACCGATAAGTACCAAAATACTTGTGGTACCGGTACCAAAAGGGAGGGATACATAACACAGACAGAGCAAGGTAAAGTCAGTTAAATACTTGATTAACTCAAACCCAGCAAGTGCTGTGTTGTTTGTTGTTTACAAGTCCTGTCAGGCTATGTTTTAGTTGTTTCCTCTGCATTTGTCTGTTTCCTCTGTGTCTAGTATCTCCTGTCTTTACTTCCTGTCTAGTGTTCTTATTTTGTCAGCTTCCTGTCTTGTTCCCTGAGTGCTGTGTTCCTCCTCAGCTGCGGCTGATTGGCACCTGGCCACACCTGTTGCCAATCAGCCTGCTCCTATTTGTACCTGCTTTGTCTTGTGTCAGTTGCTGGATCATTGTATTGTCATTTGGACTTGTCGTTGCCATATGTTGCTCTTGTCGTGTCGATGTGATTCTTTTCAGCTATTACCTGTCGTGCTACAGTTTGTCCTGCTCGTCGTAGCGGTAAGCTGTTCTCGTTAGCCATAAGTTATTTCCAGTTTTTCGGTTTGCTATCCACTAGCTTCCATGCTAAAGTTCCTTTTTGTTTTCTAGCTTCCAGTGTTAGCTCCCTTAGTTTGTTATTCCGCCCACGTGCGTGCTTTTTGTTTGTTCTTGTTTAGTTTTAATTAAATTATGTTTTCATATTCCATGCCTGCCTCCGTCTCTGCATCTTGGGGTTCAACATCAACAAATACCCTTGACAAGTGCACTCTCACTGTGGCTTCAACATACATAAATAAAACATCTGCCTAAATTCAACCACAGAACATAAAACTATTGCAGCAATCTACAAAAATAAAAGTCTTTCCCATCCCTTCTGTTGCACTGATATCCTCCTTCCTATCCGTCCTTCATAGCCTTTCCTCCTCGCCTTGCTGTCTTCCGCCAAACAGCCTCCAAGTGAGTTGGTCTGCGTCCCACTCCACCACGTGACCTTTGCCCAGCCAGGCGTTGGCGTGGAGGGCCAAGGAGGCCATAGGGTGCGAGCCGGGGGGCCTGCAGGCTCCTCCTAAATTGAAGGGTGAGGGGGCGTGGAGAAGCTGGGGCGACGGAATAGGGTTGGGGAGGCAGCACGGGAGGAAGAGGGGGTTTGGCCGGTCCTGGACCGCTGTCATGACGAGCAGAGTCAGACCGCCGTCGGTCAAAATGAAATTATTTTTGGTGATGCACAGTATTTATATACTTTACCTCTGTCCATGGCTGATGAAGTAGTCCCGCCCAGAGGAAGACCGCACTGGTTGCCGTGGAGCAGCTGGAAGATGAATAAAGATTTTTTTCAAATATATTTCCCCCATGAAAAGATTATTGTAGTGTTTTCCTGCCTTGTTCTTTGTCTGCACCTGTGCTTTTAGTGATTCGTCCTCGGCGAGGGGCGGACATTGAGGCATAACCTGCTCGCAATTAGCACACCGGTATTTAGGTTTGTCACTGTCATCTTGGCCTGGCCGGTTATTGTCTCCAGAACTCCTGCCGTGCATGCACCTGCTTCTCCAGACCTGGTATGTTTTCGCTACTTTGTCCTGACCTAACATCCTGTGTGTTTATCTCCCAGTCCCCCTGATGTAAAAGGATTTCTTTTGTTGGACTCTTGCCCTGCTCAGTGTGCCCTGGCCCTTTCTCCTGCCGACCTCTGAGGAACCTATTTTGTCCAGATTTCATGGTGTACATTTCTGCCCCATCTGCCCTAAGTTATCCCTTTTTGTCTAATTGAATGTTTGCATTTTTTTTTAATTCCACCTTGTCTCCCGTCTGTGCATCCTGGGGTCACCCCCACTTGACCAAGACCCTAACAATCATAATTAAAAGTGACATGAATTTTAATTTCTAATGAGCTTCAAAACAAAGATTTGTATAGAAAAAAAAAAATCACATTTTTCAAGAATAAAAGGTAAAACTTTAGTATGGGTAAAATATTCACCATTACTGGATTGTGAGTTTTTCCTTGCCCTTATGTGGCGCTGAACCGAGGATGCCGTTGTGGCTTGTGCAGCCCTTTGAGACACTTGTGATTCAGGGCTATATAAATAAACTTTGATTGATTAATTGATTGATTGATATTAACATGCAAATTAGAAACATATTGACTCTTAATTAATCATTATTAAGTACTTATTAATGCCTTATTCTGCATGGCTTTATTACACAACCAGTAAGCCATTAGCTAAGAGTCTTCCCTGAATAACCTCAGAATGATTGCTTATTAGTACTAAGTATTAGTAATTATTAGTACTAAATAAGGAAGTTGTTGTATATGGTTCTACCTTTAATACCACTTAATTAGGGGTGGTATAGCTCGGTTGGTAGAGCGGCCGTGTCAGCAACTTGAGGGTTGCAGGTTCGATTCCCGCTTCCGCCATCCTAGTCACTGCCGTTGTGTCCTTGGGCAAGACACTTTACCCACCTGCTCCCAGTGCCACCCACACTGGTTTATATGTAAAAAATTAGATATTGGGTTTCACTTTGTAAAGCGCTTTGAGTCACTAGAGAAAAAGCGCTATATAAATATAATTCACTTCACTTCACTTCAATTCAATTAATATGGTCTGTTCTTTAATAACAAAACACAAAACTACAATAACCCTAACTATTAATTATTTGTTGCAGGAGTCGGCAACCTAAAATGTTGAAAGAGCCATATTGGACCAAAAATACAAAAACAAATATGTCTGGAGCCGCAGAAAAATAAAAGCCATATTACATACAGATAGTCTGTCATGGGATATAAATTTAATTAAGATGACTTAAAGGAAACCAAATGAGCTCAAATATAGCTACAAATGAGGCATAATGATGCAATATGTACATATAGCTAGCCTAAATAGCATGTTAGCATCGATTAGCTTGCAGTCATGCAGTGACCAAATATGTCTGATTAGCACTCCACACAAGTCAATAACATCAACAAAACTCACCTTTGTGCATTCATGCACAACGTTAAAAGTTTGGTGGACAAAATGAGACAGAAAAAGAAGTGGCATAAAACACGTCTTAGAAAGTCGGAGAAAGTTATACATGTAAACAAACCAGGGTGAGTTCAAAGACCGCCAAAGTTAATAGGACAAAATGGCGTTCGCCAAATAGTCCAATCAGTGAAGCATGTTTAATAAAAACAGTGTGCTTTATAATAATTAGGGAGTTTTGTGTCATGTTTGTCCGACAGAACCTATATTAAAACAAAAAATATATTTTATATTTTTCCCCTCATCTTTTTCCATTTTTCATACATTTTTGAAAAGGCTCCAGAGAACCACTAGGGCGGCGCTAAAGAGCCGCGTGTTGCCGACCCCCGCCCTAGTGTCCAAATAACTTTAAATGAAGTCTTTGTTACTTAGAATGTTTTCCCCATACTAAAGTGTTACCGAAAAAAAACTTGGGGGTGTCCCCAACAACTTTTTCCATTTTCAATGCGATAGCGATATTGATGCGATAAGATATCAGCAGGAATCATGCATATAAATGATAAATGGGTTGTACTTGTATAGCGCTTTTCTACCTTCAAGGTACTCAAAGCGCTTTGACACTACTTCCACATTTACCCATTCACACACACATTCACACACTGATGGAGGGAGCTGCCATGCAAGGCGCTAACCAGCACCCATCAGGAGCAAGGGTGAAGTGTCTTGCTCAGGACACAACGGACGTGACGAGGTTGGTACTAGGTGGGATTTGAACCAGGGACCCTCGGGTTGCGCACGGCCACTCTCCCACTGCGCCACGCCGTCCCTATTATGTTTTTTGTTTTGTTGTGTGGAACATTGTTTGAAATGAGTCAAAAAAAGAGAACAACGGTGGGGCCTGTTTTGATGTTATGATAAATGTTATCCATCCATCCATCCATTTTCTACCGCTTAATCCCTTTGGGGTGGCGGGGGGCGCTGATGCCTATCTCAGGTACAATTGGGCGAAAGGCGGGGTACACCCTGGACAAGTCGCCACCTCATCGCAGGGCCAACACAGATAGACAGACAACATTCACACACTAGAGCCAATTTAGTGTTGCCAATCAACCTATCCCCATGTTATGTTGTATTTCATTTTTTTATTATCAGGAATATGTATCGTGTGCTTTTTTTTTTTCTTTTCCTCCCTTATTCCTTCTCTTTTTCCTTGAATTTGTCATTTTACTGCCTTTTTTACATCATGGCCAGGGGACTACAGATGAAAACAAGCCTTCCGGCTAATTCTGGCTTTATTTTTTAACCATGTGTAGTAATGTGTTTTATAAATGGTAAATGGGCTCCACTTGTATAACGTTTTTTTACTTTCAAGCTACTCAAAGCGCTTTGACACTATTTCCACATTCACCCATTCACACGCTGATAGCAGGAGCTGCCATGCAAGGCCCTAACCACGACCCATCAGGAGCAAGGGTGACGTGTCTCGCTCAAGGACACAACGGACGTGACGAGGTTGGTAGAAGGTGGGGATTGAACCAGGAACCCCTCAGGCTGCTGGCACGGCCTCTCTCCCGACCGCGCCACGCCAGCCGTCAACACTAAACGATAACATCAACGAAGCTCACCTTTGTGCATGCACGCACAGCATAAAGTGTTTGGTGGACAAAATGAGACAGAGGAGTGACATAAAACACGTTATTCTGTGGCGGCGTCGGAGAAAGTCGTACATGTAAACAAACTGTGGAGTCACAGTCCACATGCACAATGGTGAGTTCAAGGGCCGCTGAATTTAGGTTACTGGCTCTACCAACTGCGCCACGCCGTCTCCATGAAATTGCATTGTCTCCTTTGAAATAAACTAATTTTAATCTTAAGGTATGAAAACTAACTAACCTATTCATAATCAACTGCCCAGTTTAAATTATTTAGTGTGGTTTTATTTATATTTTTTTTAGTTGCGTTTTTTGGGTATTTTTGTTATTTTGTTTACAAAATAGTGCAGACAAATGTATTACAAAGTAACCATAATGTGAATTTTAATAATCATACCACCTGTCATTATTTACCCGAGTTTTCCCTTTACTTCATAGTGTAAGGTAGATATTAGCTGATTATTATAAGTAATAATACATCATTATTATAATACTACATTATTAGAGCATCCACTTTGGGTTAACGATGCATTCCATTTGTACTGGGAAGTCGGATTTTCCGAGTTTTTAGTCGGGAGTTTCAACTGGAACTCCCCTCGAGGTCCAATTTCCTATACTCGGAAAGTCGGCGCATTCTCACCACCCCCGAGTGGTACGTTTTTTTCACTCTCGACGCTGAAATCATTATTCATGCGTTCGCTACGTCTCGTCTCGATTACTGTAACGTATTATTTTCGGGTCGCCCTATGTCTAGCATTAAAAGATTACAGTTGGGGGGTGGGGGGCGGGGGGGGGGGGGTGTCACCCACATCTGCGGTCCTCTCCAAGGTTTCTCATATTCATTCACATTGACATCCCACTGGGTTGTAAGTTTTTCCTTGCCCTTATGTGGGCTCTGAAACAAGTATGTCGTTGTGGCTTGTGCAGCCCTTTGAGATACTTGTTATTTGGGGCTATATAAATAAACATTGATTGATTGATTGATTGAGATGCGTGATAATCACTGATCTAAACCACAAAGAAGTGGTCTAAACGCAGAATAGAATCATTATTGTCCCGTTTTAGGTCATGTTGTGTTCTGACCCGGTCTTCTGCCGGTGACCCCCCAGAGTTCGTTCGATGACATAAGCTGGTTTTAAATGAATCCGAGTTGATCTTGATATTTTAATACCAAAGCTTTGGGAGACCAAATCTATGCATGACACATTCAAATCGCACCGCCCCAGTTGATCTGACCATACTACGGAAGTGATGTCTTTCTTCAATATCTCCCCTGCCCCCACCTACCGGAACGAATACTCTTATTTGTTCTTCTTAGCCTGGAACATTTGAGATAAGAAGGGTGTTATGGTTACTTGTCACATTCCAAGATTCAAGGTCTAACGCATGCACACCACTTGGCTGTTTTCAAAAATAACTAGGATTTAAAAAGATACCTATCTCCGTCAGTCATGATGCAGGAAGTTGAATGATGTGGACACGTTTGTTATTGGCAACTTTCTAATACGCTTCTGCCTTGAAGACTTTGTATTTAAAAGTTAAAGTACCACTGATAGTCACAGTGAAACTACCCTCTGCATTTGACCCATCCCCGTGTTCCACCGTCGTCCCTAACCTCCCAGGGAGGTGAGGGGAGCAGTGAGCAGCAGCGGTAGCCGCGCTCGATAACCATTTTGGTAATTTAACCCCCAAATTCCAACCATTGATGCTGAATGCAAAGCAGGGAGGTAATGGGTAAGAGTCGGCCGGGGTTTGAACTCACGAGCTACCGATCTCAGGGTGGACAGTCCAACCACAAGCCCACTGATCAGGTCAGGTTTATAAGTAATAAGCAACTATGAATATCTTGTAATTGTTTATAGTGACAAATTTACCTTTTGTAAACGACTCGACTAAAATACAAGAAAAGACCAACCTTGTGTGTTTACTGGGCGGCGTGGCTCAGATGGTAGCGCGGCCGTCCAGCAACTCAAGGGTTCCTGGTTTGACTCCGGCTTCCGCCACTCTAGTCATGGTCACCTCGCTCCAGTGCCGCTCACACGTCTGTATGAATGTGTATGAATGTTCGGTGGTGGCCACTGAAGCCGTAGACCAGGGGTGCCAAACGCACGGTACCGGTCCGAGGGTCGGCTCGGGCCGGCGAACAGGTTTTATCCGGCCCGCGGGATGAGTTTGCTAAGTATAAAAATTAACCAGAAACTTTGGAACGAAAGAAACTGCTGTTCTACATGTGTCCACTGGATGTCGCAATAGCAATTCTTTGTACATATATAGAAAATAATCCACATGATTTTAGTACATTAGTCGAGGAAAATGATCAAGCTACATGAATTAAATTTTAATATAACATGTTTTATCTTGATAGATTGAAAATTAACACCAATGACTGCGCTAACTTATTCAGAAAATATAAACGACAACAAATAAAGATAGAATGCTATTAACCGCAACATGTAAGTGTAAAGAAAAATCAACATTATGATTTGTACAATTTCTGAATGTCCTTGTTCTATCTTTAAACAAAGAAAATACGGTCTGAGGGCCGGATCGGTCCGGCGAACAGGTTTTATCCGGCCCGCGGGATGAGTTTGCTAAGTATAAAAATTCACCAGACATTTTGGAATGAAAGAAACTGCTGTTCTAAATGTGTCCACTGGATGTCGCAATAGCAATTATTTGTGCAGATGTAAAAAATAAACCACATGATGATAGTACATCAGTCGAGGAAAATGATCAAGCTACATAAATTTGAATTTAATATATTTTTTATCTTGATAGATAGAAAATGAACACCAAAGACCGCACTATTTTTTTCAGAAAATATCAATAATAACAAATAAAGATAGAATACTAACAACCGCAAAATGTAAGTGTAAAAAAACAACAACATTATGATCAGTACAATTTTCGAATGTGCTTGTTCTACTTTTAAACAAAGAAAATACAGTCCGAGGGCCGGATCAGGCCTGTGAACAGGTTTTATCCGGCCCGCGGGATGTGTTTGCTAAGTATAAAAATTAACCTGAAATTTTGTAATGAAAGAAACTGCTGTTCTAAATGTGTCCACTGGATGTCGCAATAGCAATTCTATGTACATATGATGAACATAAATCACATGATAATAATACATCAGTCGAAGAAAATGATCAAGCTACATAAATTATATTTTAATACGACTTTTTTTTTTAACTTGATAGATTGAAAATGAACACCAATGACTGCGCTAATTTAATCAGAAAATATAAACAACAACAAATAAAGATAGAATGCTATTAACCGCAACATTTAAGTGTAAAAAAAAAATCAACATTATGATTTGTACAATTTCCGAATGTGCTTGTTCTACTTTTAAACAAAGAAAATACGGTTCGAGGGCCGGATCAGGCCCGTGAACAGGTTTTATCCGGCCCGCGGGATGTGTTTGCTGAGTATAAAAATTAACCCGAAATTTTGGAATAAAAGAAACTGCTGTTCTGAATGTGTCCACTGGATGTCGCAATAGCAATTGTTTGTACAGATGTAAAAAATAAACCACATGATGATAGTACATCAGTCGAGGAAAATAATCAAGCTACATAAATTTGAATTTAATATAATATTTTTTATCTTGATAGATAGAAAATGAACACCAAAGACCGCGCTATTTTTTTTTCAGAAAATATCAATAATAACAAATAAAGATAGAATACTAACAACCGCAAAATGTAAGTGTAAAAAATCAACAACGTTATGATTTGTACAATTTCCAAATGTGCTTGTTCTACTTTTAAACAAAGAAAATACGGTCCGAGGGCCGGATCAGGCCCGTGAACAGGTTTTATCCGGCCCGCGGGATGAGTTTGCTAAGTATAAAAATTAACCCGAAATTTTGGAATAAAAGAAACTGCTGTTCTAAATGTGTCCACTGGATGTCGCAATAGCAATTATTTGTGCAGATGTAAAAAATAAACCACATGATGATAGTACATCAGTCGAGGAAAATGATCAAGCTACATAAATTTGAATTTAATATAATATTTTTTATCTTGATAGATAGAAAATGAACACCAAAGACCGCGCTATTTTTTTTTTCAGAAAATATCAATAATAACAAATGAAGATAGAATACTAACAACCGCAAAATGTAAGTGTAAAAAAACAACAACGTTATGATTTGTACAATTTCCAAATGTGCTTGTTCTACTTTTAAACAAAGAAAATACGGTTCGAGGGCCGGATCAGGCCCGTGAACAGGTTTTATCCGGCCTGCGGGATGTGTTTGCTAAGTATAAAAATTAACCCGAAATTTTGGAATAAAAGAAACTGCTGTTCTAAATGTGTCCACTGGATGTCGCAATAGCAATTATTTGTATCTTTGTAAATGATGCGCCATATGTAGAAAATAACTGCTATGAGGAGGCGACTTGTCCAGGGTGTATGCCGCCTACCGCCCGAATGCAGCTGAGATTGGCGCCAGCGACCCTCCGCGACCCCAAAAGGGACAAGCGGTAGAAAATGGATAGATGGATGGATGTAGAATATAAACCACATGATGATAGTACATCAGTCGAGGAAAATAATCAAGCTACTTAAATTAGATTTTAATATATTTTTTTTTTGTCTTGATAGATTGAAAATGAACACCAATGACTGCGCTAATTTATTCAGGAAATATAAACAACAACAAATAAAGACAGAATACTATTAACCGCAAACACGTAAGTGTAAAAAAACAACAACATTATGATTTGTTCTATTTTTAAACAAAGAAAACAATCTGAAGTTGTCTTTATTTTTAAGTTATCGTGCCGTGATTTTACCAGTCCGGCCCACTTGGGAGTAGATTTTTCTCAGTGTGGCCCCCGATCTAAAATGATTTTGACACCCCTGCCGTCTACACACATTGGCAACCACGTTTCTGTCAGTCGGCAACCCACGGCTCTCTTTAGCGCCGCCCAAGTGGCTCTCTGGAGCTTTTTCAAAAATGTATGAAAAATGGAAAAAGATGAGGGGGGGGGAAAAAACATTTTTTGTTTTAATTTGGTTTCTGAAGGAGGACAAAAATGACACAAACCTCCCTAATTTTTACAAAGCACACAGTTTATATTAAACATGCTTCACTGATTCGAGTATTTGGCGAGGACCGTTTTGTCCTACTAATTTTGGTGGTCCTTGAACTCACCCTAGTTTGTTTACATCAGGGGTGCCCACACTTTTTCTGCAGGCGAGCTACTTTTCAATTGACCAACTCGAGGGGATCTACCTCATTTATATATATCATTTATATTTATTTATTTATGAAAGGGACATTTTTGTAAACAAGTTAAATGTGTTTAATGATAATACAAGCATGTGTAACACATATAGATGTCTTTCTTTCACGAAGACAAGAATATAAGTTGGTGTATTACCTGATTCTGATGACTTGCATTGATTGGAATCAGACAGTAATGATGATAACGCCCACATTTTCAAATGGAGGAGAAAAAAAGTTGTCCTTTCTGTACAATACCACATGAAAGTGGTTGGTTTTTGGCATCTAATTCATCTAGCTTCCATACACTTTACAAGGAAAACATTGGCGGCAAATTCCGTAGCTTGCTTGATTGACATTCACGGCACCCGAGGGTCTTGTGAGATGACGCTGGCTGCTGCCAGTTCATTATTATGAAAATATGACAGAGAGGGAGGCGAGAAACACTTTTTATTCCAACAGACTTTCGCGCCGTACCTTCCGTCAAAACTCAAAAGGCCGACTGCACATTTCCTATCTTCACAATAAAAGCCCTGCTTCATGCTGCCTGCGCTAACAAAATAAGAGTCTCAGAAAGCTGGCGTGCACAAGTGATGTGCACGCCAGCTTTCTGAGGGATCGCTTGTGCACGACAGTTTTCCGAGACTCTGTATTTAGTTAGCGCAGGCAGCATGAAGCAGGGCTTTTATTGTGAAGATAGGAAATGTGCAGTCGGCCTTTAGAGTTTTGACGGAAGGTACGGCGCGAGAGTCTATTGAAATAAAAAGTGTTTTCTCGCCTTCCTCTCGGTCATATTTTCATAATAATGATCTTGCAGCAGCCAGCGTCATCTCACAAGACCCTCCGGTACCGTGAATGTCATTTAAGTGACGTCTTGGTGAAGATTGATGATCACTCATTTTTAGGTCTATTTTTTTTAAAAGCCTGGCTCGAAATCGACTGACACACCCCCCGCGATCGACTGGTAGCTCGCGATCGACGTAATGGGCACCCTTGGTTTACATGTATAACTTTCTCCGGCTTTCTAAGACATGTTTTATGCCACTTTCTTATTTTGTCCACCAAACTTTTAATGTCGTGCGCGAATGCACAAAGGTGAGTTTTGTTGACGTTATTGACTTGTGTGGAGTGCTAATCAGAAAAACCCGGTCACTGCATGACTGCAAGCTAATCGATGCTAACATGCTATTTAGGCTAACTTTATGTACATATTGACTTAGACTAGACTTAGACTTCCTTTTTTTTTTGTCATTAAAATTTGAACTTTACAGTACAAATAAGAACGAAATTTCGTTGCATTAGCTCTTGGTAGTGCAGGATAAAAAATAAAAATAAAAAAAAGCAACAAGGTGCAGATAATGATTGCATCATTATGCCCCATTTGTATTTGAGCTCATGTAGTTTCTTTTAAATCCTCTTAATTCAATTTATATCTCATGACACACTATCTGTATGTAATATGGCTTTGAATTTTTTGTGACTCCAGACAGATTACTTTTTTATATTTTTGGTCCAATATGGCTCTTTCAACATTTTGGGTTGCCGATCAGGGCAGCTGTGGCAACAAATGTAGCTTACCACCATCAATGTGTGATTGTGGACTGGTGTGAATGAATGACAAGTTCTCAGTTCTCACCGTAAAGTGCTTTGAGTGTCTAGAAAAGCTCTATATACATTTAATCCATTCTTATTATTATTGTTATAGGAGGACATTTAGGTGTTAACTGGCTGCCCGGCTTCGCATAAGAAGAACTACTTGCATATAAGAGTGTTTAAATATCTTTATCTGATATATTTTCGCCGACCGACATCTGATATTAAAATATCAGACCCCGATAGTTAGGGTTTTTCTTGTTTTGTTGAAACAATAATCCAAAAACATGGATGTGAATAACGGAATGTCTGCTATGTATTTTTTTTTTGTCTTGTGAATTTTGTGTCTTAGTTTAAAAAGTAACTCTCCTCTATTTTCAGGTTGCTTGCCCTTCCTGATGTGTCATCAGTCTGATGTCATCCCTGAGCCCTGATTGTTTCCACCTGTTCCCCTATTCCCCCCTCATGTGTCGTATAAGCTCACGCCTCCCCTTGGTTCTGTGCTACAATGGTCTCGTTGTCTCGTGCATCTCCAGTATCATACCCAAGTCTTGTCTCGTCCCGAGTTATCCAGATGCTGAATTTCCATGTTGGTATTTTTAGTTTTCCTTTTCGCTTGAATTTTTGTTTGTAAAATGTTCAAGTTGAAGAGGTGAGTCTCTTCTTTTCCTCACTTTCGAATGACCTTTTTTAATTATTGTTGTAGACCTGAAACGGTGTAGAAGCTTTATAGCTAGAGATGTCCGATAATGGCTTTTTTTTGATGATATCTGACATGCCAATATTGTACAATTCTTAAATACCGAATCCGATATCAACCGATACCGATATATACAGTCGTAGATTGCCTAATTTTGTTGTGATGCCCCGCTGGATGCATTAAACACTGTAACAAGGTGTTCCAAAATAAATCAACTCAAGTTATGGGAAAAAAAAAACGCCAACATGCCACTGCCATATTTATTATTGAAGTTACAAAGTGCATTTTTTTTTAACATGCCTCAAAACAGCAGCTTGGAATTTGGGACATGCTCTCCCTGAGAGAGCATGAGGAGGTTGAGGTGTTGGGGGGGGTAGAGTGTAGCGGAGGGTGTATATTGCAGCGTCCCGGAAGAATTAGTGCTGCAAGGGGGTCTGGGTATTTGTTCTGTTGTGTTTATGCTGTGTTACAGTGCGGATGTTCTCCCGAAATGTGTTTGTCATTCTTGTTTGGTGCGGGTTCACAGTGTGGCTACATGTTTGTAACAGTGTTAATGTTGTTTATACGGTCACCCTAAGTGTGAACTGTATGGCTGGTGACCAAGTATGCGTTGCATTCACTTGTGTGTGTGAAAAGCTGTAGATATTATGCGATTGGACCGGCACGCGAAGCAGGGGCTTTAAGGTTAATTGGCGTTCTGTACTTCTCCCTATGTCCGTGTACCACTCCGTACAGCGGCGTTTTAAAAAGTGATAAATTGTAATTTTTGAAACCGATAATTTCCGATATTACATTTTAAAGAAAGAGAATCAGCACCTCCAAGTCCGAGTCCATGGTTCTCGCTCGGAAAAGGGCGGAGTGCCATCTCCGGGTTGGGGAGGAGACCCTGCCCCAAGTGGAGGAGTTCAAGTACCTCGGAGTCTTGTTCACGAGTGGGGGAAGAGTGGATTGTGAGATCGACACGCGGATCGGTGCGGCGTCTTCAATAATGCGGACGCTGTATCGATCCGTTGTGGTGAAGAAGGAGCTGAGCCGGAAGGCAAAGATCTCAATTTACCGGTCGATCTACGTTCCCATCCTCACCTATGGTCATGAGCTTTGGGTCATGACCGAAAGGATAAGATCACGGGTACAAGCGGCCGAAATGAGTTTCCTCCGCCGGGTGGCGGGGCTCTCCCTTAGAGATAGGGTGAGAAGCTCTGCCATCCGGGAGGAACTCAAAGTAAAGCCGCTGCTCCTCCACATCGAAAGGAGCCTGATGGTCAGGATGCCACTCGCACGCCTCCCTAGGGAGGTGTTTCGGGCATGTCCGACCGGTAGGAGGCCACGGGGAAGACCCCGGACAAACTGAGAAGACTATGTCTCCCGGCTGGCCTGGGAACGCCTCGGGATCCCCCGGGAAAAGCTGGACGAAGTGGCTGGGGAGAGGGAAGTCTGGGCTTCCCTGCTTAGGCTGCTGCCCCCGCGACCCGACCTCGGATAAGCGGAAAAAGATGGATGGATGGCATTTTAAAGCATTTATTGGCCAGTAGTATCAGCAGTCCGATATTATCGGACATCTCTATTTATAGCCCATTGCTTTTACCTCCATTTTGTAGCGTCTTTTGTTGTTTAAATTTATAGTTATATAACTCGCTAGTTTAGTTAGAGATTGATATTTATGTTATTTTCGGTTTGTTCACTTTTTGCGAAACCTTTTCGCCCAGTTGTTAAAGTTTACAGCCGTTGTTTTATTGCACTGACTCAAGAGGTGAAAGGTGGAACATTTCAAAATAAAAGCCTGCCGGATTGTTCTCCACCTCTGCATCTGAGTCCTGTCTTTGTGGTGCTGATCCAGATTAGAACTGCATGCTCATTATAACAACTTGTAGTTAGCACTGCATTTTATCGAGAGATTTTTGTACTATTTTAGTCAACTGAAGCTGCAGCGTCTGTCAGGTTTTTTTTAAGATGAGGTGATGATGACCTGATGACAAGGTGGAGGCAGGTGAGCCGCGTAGTTGACCAGGATGAGTTTGCTGAAGTTGAACTTGTACGTGAACCTCTTGCCTTTGGTCTTGTGCAGGATGCGCTTGTTGTAGTAATATCTATATGTGTCAATAACAACCAATCAAAACTCAATAACAAGGCGAAGGATGCTGGTCGTCGGTCTACCTGAGGGCGCGACTCAGCTTGTCGTAGTTCATGTGGGGTTTGCCCTTCCTCTCCCCCCACAGCCTGGCCAGTCTCTCGGGGTCGCGGATGACGAACTCGCCCCACTCGCTGCCCCAGCCGATGGCTCCGCCCTCGCCGTGGCGCAGCAGCTCTAACAGGAAGTGCCACAGCTGGACCTGCCTGGAGCCCGGAGACCAGGATGGCTTGTAGGCCCAGTCTGGGAACAGCACCGCTGGAGGAAAAACGAGGGGAGGATATCAAAACTGCTGTAAGTGAGAAAATTAAACACATGTCGGAGAAAATGCAAATGTCAGCAAACGTGGCTGCCTGGCTAACCTTTCCAAAGCTGGTTATAGCTGGTCGACGGTAAACATAGAGAGGCGTGTGTATGTTGTCAAATGATGTTAGGATGAGCTTTATTATTTGGGTTTAAGGGGCCCCGTCATTGGTCCCGCCCCCAGCCAGTGTCTGACTTGCTCTGCCACTGCCTGCGCTCTAGCTAAATAACATTTTAAAGTGCATATCGAGCTAAATAAAATGTACAGTGCATGTAGAGCTAAATAACATTTTAAAGTGCATGTAGAGCTAAATAACATTTTAAAGTGCATGTAAAGTTAAATAAAATTTTAAAGTGCAAATAGAGCTAAATAAAATTTACAGTGCATGTAGAGCTAAATAGCATTTTAAAGTGCATGTAGAGCTAAATAACATTTTAAAGTGCAAGTAGAGCTAAGTAATATTTAAACTACATATTTAAAGCTAAATAACATTTTAAAGTGCATGTACAGCTAAAACCCATTTTAAAGTGCATGCAGAGCAAAAAAAAACATTTTAAAGTGCGTGTAGAGCTAAATAACATTTCCAAGTGCATGTAAAGCCTAATAATATTTTAAAGTGCATGTAAAGCTAAATAACGTTTTAAAGTGCATGTAAAGCTAAATAACATTTTAAAGTGCATATAGAGCTAAAAAAAAACAAAAAACATCTTAAAGCGCATGTAGAGCAAAAAAACATTTTAAAATGCATGATAAGCTAAATAACATTTAAAGTGCATGGAGAGCTAAGTAGCATTTTAAAGTGCATGTAGAGCTAAATAATATTTTAAAGTGCATGTAGAGCTAAATAACATTTCCAAAAGCATGTAAAGCCAAATAACATTTTAAAGTGCATGTAAAGCTAAATACCATTTTAAAGTGCATGTAACGCTAAATAACATTTTAAAGTGCATGTAGAGCTAAATAACATTTTAAAGTGCATGAAAAGCTAGATAAAATTTTAAAGTGCGTGTACAGCTAAAAAATTTTTTAAAGTGCATGTAAAGCAGAATAACATTTTATAGTGCGTGTAGAGCCAAATACATTTCCAAGTGCATGTAAAGCCAAATAACATTTTAAAGTGCATGTAAAGCTAAATAACATTTTAAAGCGCATGAAGAGCTAAAAAAATTGATTTTAAAAGTGCATATGCAGCTAAAAATAACATTTTAAAGTGCATGTAGAGCTAAATAACATTTCCAAAAGCATGTAAAGCCAAATAACATTTTAAAGTGCATGTAAAGCTAAATACCATTTTAAAGTGCATGTAACGCTAAATAACATTTTAAAGTGCATGTAGAGCTAAATAACATTTTAAAGTGCATGAAAAGCTAGATAAAATTTTAAAGTGCGTGTACAGCTAAAAAATTTTTTTAAGTGCATGTAAAGCAGAATAACATTTTATAGTGCGTGTAGAGCCAAATACATTTCCAAGTGCATGTAAAGCCAAATAACATTTTAAAGTGCATGTAAAGCTAAATAACACTTTAAAGCGCATGAAGAGCTAAAAAAATTGATTTTAAAAGTGCATATGCAGCTAAAAATAACATTTTAAAGTGCATGTAGAGCAAAATAACATTTTAAAGTGAATGTAAAGCGAAATAACATTTTAAAGTGCATGTACAGCATAATAACATTTTAAAGTGCATGTAGAGCCAAATAACATTTTAAAGTGCATGTAAAGCTAACTAACATTTAAAATGCATATAGAGCTAAAAAATACATTTTAAAGTGCATGTAGAGCAAAATAACATTTAAAATGCATATAAAGCAAAAAAAAAACATTTTAAAGTGCATGTAGAGCAAAATAACATTTTAAAGTGCATGTAGCGCTAAATCACTTTTTAAAGTGCATGTAGAGTTAAATAACACCTTAAAGTGCATGTGAAGCTAAATTATATTTTAAAGTGCAGGTAAAGCTAAGTAACATTTTAATATGCATATAGAGCTAAAAAAACATTTTTAAGTGCATGTAAAGCTAAATAATATTTTAAAGTGCATGCACAGCTAAAAATTTTTTTAAAGTGCATGTAGAGCAGAATAACATTTTATAGTGCGTGTAGAGCCAAATACATTTCCAAGTGCATGTAAAGCCAAATAACATTTTAAAGTTTCTTCCGAGGATGTTGTAGTCGTAATGATTTGTGCAGTCCTTTGAGACATTTGTGATTTGGGGCTATATAAACAAACATTGATTGATTGATTGAAAGTGCATGTAAAGCTAAATAACATTTTAAAGCGCATGAAGAACTAAAAAATTGCTTTTAAAAGTGCATGTAAAGCAAAATAACATTTTAAAGTGAATGTAAAGCAAAATAACATTTTAAAGTGCATGTACAGCAAAATAACATTTTAAAGTGCATGTAAAGCTAAACAAAATTTCAAAGTGCATGTAAAGCCAAATAACATTTTAAAGTGCATGTAAAGCTAACATTTAAAAATGCATGTAGATCCAAAAAATACATTTAAAGTGCATGTAGAGCAAAATAACATTTTAAAGTGAATGTAAAGCTAAATAACATTTTAAAGTGCATGTACAGCAAAATAACATTTTAAAGTGCATGTAGAGCTAAACAAAATTTCAAAGCGCATGTAGAGCCAAATAACATTTTAAAGTGCATGTAAAGCTAACTAACATTTAAAAATGCATATAGATCCAAAAATACATTTAAAGTGCATGTAGAGCAAAATTACATTTAAAAGTGTATATAAAGCAAAAAAACCCAAAACATTTTAAAGTGCATGTAGAGCAAAATAACATTTTTAAGTGCATGTAGTGCTAAATCACTTTTTAAAGTGCATGTAGAGTTAAATAACATCTTAAAGTGCATGTGAAGCTAAATCACATTTTAAAATGCATATAGAGCTAAAAAAAAAAACATTTTTAAGTGCATGTAGAGCAAAATAACATTTAAACTCACTCCTGGTCCAGTAAGGTGGTGAAAAGTGTCTGACTGAGGAGCCGCACTGCATCTGCATGGAGGAGAAACGTACAATAAATAAAGATGCTGACAAGATAAACTGACGTTGAATGTGATTTTTTTTTTTTTAGTATTTACATGAAATAATGCATAAATGAACTAGAAATGTGGCAGACCACCACAATGTATCCCACTGCATGTACATTGAAAATGTCAGACAAAAGTTTTTCCCGGTTTTTGGATGGTTATTGTCAAACATAGGGGTCCCCAAACTTTTTGGAATCAGGGGCCGAATTGGGTTTATATATATATATATATATATATATATATATATATATATATATATATATATATGTATATATATATATATATATACAAACCCTGTTTCCATATGAGTTGGGAAATTGTGTTAGATGTAAATATAAACAGAATACAATGATTTGCAAATCATTTTCAACCCATATTCAGTTGAATATGCTACAAAGACAACATATTTGATGTTCAAACTGAAAAACTTCTTTTTTTTTTTGTGCTAATAATCATTAACTTTAGAATTTGATGCCAGCAACACTGTGACGCTTTGCTGGCATCGCCGGGTGGTTGCGTTCTCCCGTGGGTGCAGCGGGGAAGGTAGGAATGATGATTTATTGATACTATAAAACAAACTAAGAACAAAGGCACTTGCACAAAGGCACTATAGAACAAAACAAACAACTAGCATGGGAGCTAGAAAGAACAGAAAGTGCTAGCATGTGAACTAGGTACAAACATGGAAGCTAATCGAGTACACAAAAGTAATTACCACAATGCGGGAAGAGCGATGTCACCTGTTGCATGGAAGCAAATAAGAGTCCGAGAGCGA
This sequence comes from Nerophis ophidion, assembly GCF_033978795.1. Classification (NCBI taxonomy): domain Eukaryota; kingdom Metazoa; phylum Chordata; class Actinopteri; order Syngnathiformes; family Syngnathidae; genus Nerophis; species Nerophis ophidion. The sequence continues at coordinate 51,449,963 of NC_084624.1, forward strand.
ATGGCAAACAAAGGCAGCCTTAAATAAGGAGATAATCACAAATCAGGTGCGCGTGACAAACATGACAAACGCATGTCTTAATTGGATTATCCAGAGAATAGTGCTCGATACCGTGGTAGAGCGCAATATGTATTCCATCCATCCATCCATTGTCTACCGCTTATTCCCTTTCGGGGTCGCTGGCGCCTATCTCAGCTACAATCGGGCGGAAGGCAGGGTACACCCTGGACAAGTCGCCCATCGCAGGGCCAACATGTATTTGTGGGGAAAATCACAAGACTATTTCATCTCTACAGAACTGTTTCATGAGGGGTT